>NW_028148273.1:0-21210 GCF_947247035.1 Vipera ursinii | reverse complement strand
TGGGAGGACTGTTTGAAAATTTTCTGGTTTTTTTATTTTTTATTTTTATCACCATTGTAACTTTGTTGCTTTTAGATTAAGAGTTTTAACGCCGTTGTAAGCTGCCCAGGGACTCTTTCCATACTGAGACAGGGGGCGTTTAAATGTAATAACTAGCCACTCAACGGGTCAGTCGCTAAGCAAGGACCATCTGTATCTGAAAGGCATTTGTTTGGAAAACGCTGAGCTTTGTGATAAGCTGGCTACGCATCTTGCATTTTTCCTTTGTGTGTGCCTGTGTGGTTGCTAGAAGCTGCTCTGGGAATCTCGGCTGGAACGGAGACCTAGACGTGATAAATAAATAAGCGAATATGTTGGGCCAGATTAGGGGGGGGGATTTGGTTTCCCCAAAAGGAGCCAAGAGAGCTTTTTTTTTCAGCTGGCAGAAAAGGGGGGGAAAAATAAGGGGAGGGGGGATTTTGTCTCTTCGTTTCCCCAGCGGGAGACTTGGCTGGTGCCCTGGGAAATGCAGATCCCCAGATTGATAGCAGAGGTAAAAACTTCATCTCTTTTCTCTCCTTTGCCCGCCCACCCTTCCAATCACAAGGGAAAATAGCCAAACTCTTTAAACATCTAAGTGGCTTTTTAAAACAATGCTCTCTCTCTCTCTCTCTCTCTCTCTCTCTCTCTCTCTCTCTCTCTCTCTCTCTCTCTCTCTCTCTCTTTCTTTCTCTCTCTCTCTCTCTCTCTCTTTCTTTCTTTCTCTCTCTCTCTCTCTCCCTCCTTCTCTCTCTCTCTTTCTCTTTCTCTCTTTCTGTTTGTCTCTGTTTCTCTCTCCATCTCTGTTTGTCACTCTCTTTCTCTCGCTCACACGCTCTTTCTCTCCCCGAAATCCTTAAGAATTTGAAGCATATTTAAGAGGGACAACCGCAGATGGGGAAGCGTTTCAGACATGGGGACATTCATTGCTTGCTGCGTTCTCCTGGGCAGACCCGGGAAAGGAAGGATGTTAGTCAAAAAAGAATTAACGCGCAGTTGCGGGGGTGGGTGGGGTGGTGGTGGGGTGTTTCTCCTCAAATCAGGGGGTTGAGTTGCCCAGCTTTCATTGCAGGACGTGAAGGCGACGATGCTCGCTCCTGGGAGAGTCTCGTCCTTTCTTGGCTAACCGAGAAAAATAAAAACAAGCTGCTAGTCCTCAAGCAGAATGTTGTACGGTGGGAGGCTGGCACACTTTAGCAAGGGTTATTCTTATTACAGGGACGCGGTGTGGCTCAGTGGGTTAGGACGCTGAGCTGGTCGATCAGAAGGTCGGCAGTTTGGCGGGTCGAATCCCGAGTGCCGCGTAACAGAGTGAGCGCCTGTTACTCATCCCAGCTTCTGCCCACCTAGCAGTTCGAAAGCACGTAAAAATGCAAGTAGAAAAATAGGGACCACGACGGTGGGAAGGGAACAGCGTTCCGTGCGCCTTTGGCATCTAGTCATGCCGGCCACACGACCACGGAGACGTCCTCGGACAAGCGCCGGCTCTTCGGCTTTGAAACGGAGATGAGCACCGGCCCCTAGAGTCGGAAACGACTAGCACGCGTGTGCGGGGGAACCTTTACTTTTACCTTTTTATTCTTATTCTTATTATTGTGCCATTATTGTGTTGTCTGTTCCAAAGGTGCTAAGGTCTGCTTCCTTCTTCGACCTACAAGAGTTAAGGAAGACGTTGTGTCTCTGGATGAGTCTGTGCACGGGCAGGAGTCAAATTGGGGTAGCAATGGGCACCCTCTTTCTGAGGTTGGCAGAGAGAGTGCAAGGGGTGGGTGGGCATGAAGGATGCTTGAACTACAAACCGCCCTTTTCATCTCTGCCCGCCAAACTGCCACGTGCGTTATGGAGCTGCTACTATTAGGGCTCCTCCCGGGACCACTGAATTAAAGGAAATATTTTACGATGCCATGCTTCGTTATGTTTTATTAAAAGCAGTGTGTCAGCTTTCCTTCCCACATCCATCACAGAGGCCGGCTCCCTCTCCTTTCCCCCCTGCCACAAGGGGGCTGTTTTTAAACGGAGGGCTGGCTCGGAAGCGAGACAACCCCCCCCTCCAAGACCTTGCTATTTGTCAACCAGATTCCTTTTCTTATTCAACCCTGATAAGGAAATTAAAAACAGCGGCATCTGAGCATGTATCCTCTTGGTTGATGAATAATTAGGCTTGAGGCTGGTGAGGTGGGTTAGGGTTGAACTGGAAGGGACCTCGGAGGTCATCTAGCCCAGGCAGGAGATCCCGTACCAACTCAGACGAGTGGCTGTCCAGTCTCTTCTTAAAAACCTCCAGTGATGGGAGCGCCCACATCTTCTGGTGGCAAGCTGTTCCGCTGGTTAATGGTCCTCACTGTCAGGAGGTTTCTCCATAATTCCAGGTTGCTTCTCTCCTTGATGAGTTCCCATCCGTTGTTCCTTGTCCTGCCTTCAGGGGCTTTGGAAAATAAATGTTGGTGTATACGTCCTCGATTTCAGGGCTGGGGGCTGTGGTCCTCCAGGGCCTCCCCTCCCCAATTTGACCGAATGTGACTTCTGCGTTCTTCTGATCGGCCCTAAAAAATCAGATTTTATCCATGCAAGGAAGCGTAGACTGTTAGCTTGAGCCGCTGGATGATCAAAATAGCTTTTCAGAGGCAGTCTCCATATTATGACCGCAATCGGGACTGGGATGTCCGTCGTAAGCTGAGTCGGATGCAGTTTTGTATGCCTTTTTTGTGATGGTCAGGAAGCGGACCGCTGCAGTCGTTAACCGCTGACCCACGCCCGTTAAGTGAACGCCGCGGTCGCAAGTTTGAAACCATCCTTTGCTGCCAGAAATTGGCGAAAAACGATGTTTGCAAGTCACAGCGGATCATAAATATGAGTCAGTTGCCCAACTCGCATTCATGTGACCATGGGTGGGCGCGCCTTGGGTCGACGTGCGAGGACCGGTTGACAATGTGAAGAGCGGACTTTTGTGAGCGCCGCCGTAACGTCAGGCAGCTGCCAAGCGAACGGTGGTAAATCAAGGCTCACTCCTGGTGTTAGAAGTGGAGCCTCTGCACACAGGGGAAGTCTACCTCTTTGAATATCAGTCTTGCCGGGGGTGGGGGTGTGTGTCTCGCTTGCGGAGGCAATATTTCTCCCTTTACTTCTTTGGGCTCTGGACCCTGGTGTGCAAATATGCTACTTAGAAGGATCACTCTGTCCCTGATACAGCCATGAATCCATACCACCCGGAGTAAATCACGTTACGGCCAGAGGTGAAGAAAAATAATAATAAGACGCTGTATTAGATTACATCCTGCAGCTTTTCTGAAAAGCCCTGATTTGCTCCCTTTTGCCAGGAGGGTGAGGAGGTGGCAGTTTGCATAGAATTGCCGAAGACGAACGGAAGAGTTTCCGATGAATATTTGATCAGCCCGCAAGCCGGGGTGAAAGCAGGAGACACCCCACCCCTTCACACACACACACACACACACACAAACACACGCACACACACACACACACACCAGGCCTTTGTTTCTTTTCTTTCTCACCCAGCTTGCGGGAATTAAGGTAGCCGTAGAAGTGAAGGTATACCCAGTGCCGGAACTCACACGTGTCATACAACCCGCCTTGCCTACCCTACAAGGTTCCATCCAAAAAAGGTGCCGGCATGCCGTTCTGAGCGTTCCATGAGAAAAAAAGCCCTGGGTATACCAGTCACCTGACCTGGCTGTGTCAGAGAGTGGTTTATAATCTTATTAGCTGGCCCGGCGTTATGGAGGAACGACAGGAATATTAATTACAGGGTTTAAGTCCGTTGACGCGAAGGCACTTCGGCGTCACGAGCGTGAATTGTCGCTGAACGCTAAATCAACAAATGTTACAGGGTTGTTAGGGGACAGGAGGCCATCAAATACGAATGACGGTTACTGGAATTGGGTAGGTCTAGTTTAACGAACAGAAGGACGAGGGCGGGGGGGGACATGATAGCGGTGTTGCAATATCTCAGGGCCTGCCCCAAAGAAGAGGGAGTCAAGCTCTTCTCCAAAGCGCCTGAAGGCAGCGTCCAGTTTCAAGAAGCCACGGATGGAAAGTCACCAAGGAGAGAAGCAACCTGGAACTAAGGAGGAATTTCCTGACAGTCAGAACAATTAGCCAGTGGAACAGCCTGCCTCCAGAAGCGGTGACTGCTCCAACTATTGTGTAGTGGGTCCGACGCAAGGAAGAGACGCCAGCCGGTGTGTGAGTTCAGCTCTTTATTGAAGGGGGTAGTGAACTAGGGAATGAGGGCTACCTGGCCTCCTTATATACCTGGCCAGGTAAGCTAACAGCCAATGGGGTTGGCCCTAGGTTTCCCGCCGAAACTGGGTTTCCCGCCGAAACCGTCCAGGCCAACGCCCCCTGGTGGCTGTTGCTATGCAGGTGCCTGCATACATAACACCAACCCTGGAGGTTTTTAAGTAGAGGCTGGACACCCATTTGTCTGGAATAAGGTCACCTGCTTGAGTCGTGGTTGGACTACTCAAGGCCCCTTCCAACTCTTGTTATTCTGCTAAAGAGAGATTTGTTAAAAAAGGAAAGATATCCTTGGAAAAGGGTTTTATAGAAGAGAGTCAGGCTTCTGTTGGAGTTGTCGGGGGCAAAAATATTCACTTCGGATCCTCTGGCCGTCTGGGCCTCGATCCCGCTGCTAGAATCCTGCATGGGATTTGTAATCCAGCCCATCAAGAGAACGGCAATTCTAGGAGGCTTACTCTTTTAAGATTCCCGGGGAAGGGAGAAGTGGGGGACTTTAAATCGGTATATATATATTTTTTGAGGCTTCCCCTTTCAGAATGAAGGGGTGCTTGTGAGGTCCATTCGGGGTCCCCCCCCCCGAATCACCAGCAATATGGGGAGACTTTAAATCAGTATATATATTTTTTGAGGCTTCCCCTTTCAGAATGAAGGGGTGCTTGTGAGGTCCATTTGGGGGTCCCCGTCCCCCCGAATCACCAGCAATATGGGGAATGGCCGGAATAGAGCAATCAGATGCACGCAAGAGATTTGTGTGGGTTTTTTTCCATTTTTTTTCTTTGTTCTGCCAAGCGCCAAGAAATTAACCGTGGAATCATCTACAATTAATGCTCTTTTCTTGAGCTGCGCCGTTGTTCTCCTTTTCTGCAAGTCAAATCGATGCATTTGGATAAGCAGGGTGAAGCTTCGCTGGCAGAGGTCCTCCAGGGGTCTCAGGTAGATACGTAAGTGTTTTGCTCCCCCCACCCCCTCAAAGGACCTGTGAACCTTTTAGCAGTCTGCAGGGGAACAGGGGTGGGCGGGCTGGAGGTCTTTCTTTTAAAAAAAAAATCCCTTTTATGTGCCAAGTCAGTAAGTTGACTAAAAGAGGAGGGGGTCTGAAACTCCTGCAAAAATTGAACAGGAAGGCAGAAGATATCAAATGAAAACTCTGGAATAAACTAGGCGAGTTTGGACTTGGGCAAGCCTTGGAGAACTCGCCTCCTGCAAAGAGATATTCAGGCGAGCAGATCCGTCAGAGGAACGTTTACACAGTAGGTAAAATGGTGAAGATTAAGGAGAAGTGTGAACTGGAGAGAGAGAGAGTTTAATGAGGCCCTTCTTCCTAATAATAATAATAATAATAATAATAATAATAATAATAATAATAATAATAATAAGAAGAAGAAGAAGAAGAAGAAGAAGAAGAAGAAGAAGAAGAAGAAGAAGAAGAAGAAGAAGAAGAAGAAGTTGGAAGGGACCTTGGAGGTCATCTAGCCCAACCCCCTGCTCAGGCAGGAAACCCTATACCATTTCAGACAAATGGCTGTCCAGTCTCTTCTTAAAAACGTCCAAATGAGATGGATGGGTTCTACAAAAAGACTGCACTCGTTGGATTTCCTAAAAATGCATCAGCTGGAGTAACCATCCGTCCGTTTCCTACACGGTCTTCTTTCGCTCCTTGTCGATTTTACGTTCTGGAGTAGGAGACAGGCAGCAGAAAGACGTGTCTGGAGCTGCTTCTTTGGAAAGAAAAGCCAAATAGCCTGGGATGGCATGAAGGAAGTTGAAAAGGGGGACGCCGAAATGGGGCTGCAGAAATGTCCTTGCAACCGCCACATCTCTCTGGCTGTGGGATCTTGCAACGTAAGGACGGAGAACTTTCTTCCTGGAGGCTCAACGCACAACCTCATTGGTGTAGACCTCATAACTGCGGGATGTAACGCGTTGCGACTCCATGGCCTAACCAGCCAGCTGGTGGACAGGCAGATGTTGATATGGCGACGTGGACTGAAAAGATCGCCGTTGGGTTTCCGAAACACAACAGAAGAGAACTTGGGGAAAACCCATCGAGGTCCATATGGAATCCCTTCACCAAAGGCAAAACCAGGGGTCTGGGAAGGTAGAGGATGGATGTGTTACGGGTTGGTTTAGAAGGAGTTTCAAGTTTAAGTTTTATTTAATTTGTATACCGCCCTTCTCCTTGGTAGGGACTCAGGGCGGTTCACAGGGCATATATAAAAAAGACAATACAAAAATTAAAAAAGATTAAACCCATGCCCAGTTAAAAACAATAATACAAATCTAAAACGACAAATTAAAACCCATAATCCCCCGTCAGGCCAGACCAGCCATTTCAAATAGGTGGGTCTTCAGGCCACGACGGAAAGTTCGGAGGTCTGATGCCGTCCGGAGCTCCACCGGTAGTTGGTTCCATAATGCCGGAGCGCCCACAGAGAAGGCCCTCCCCCTGGGGGCCACCAGTCAGCATTCCTTGACTGGCGGCACCCTGAGGAGGCCCTCTCTGTGGGAACGCACAGGGCGGAGGGGAGTTGACGCCGGCAGCAGGTGGTCCCCGAGGTATCCCGGACCCATGCCATGTAAGGACTTAAAGATCGTAACCAAAACCTTGAACCTCACCCGAAAGACAACTGGTAACCAATGCAGCTCGCGGAGCAAAGGTGTAACATGGGAGTACCGGGAAACTCCCAAGACAACTCTCGCGGCCGCATTCTGTACCAGTTGGAGCCTCCGAGTGGTCTTCAAGGGAAGCCCCATGTAGAGAGCATTACAGTAGTCAAGGCGAGAGGTCACGAGCGCATGAGTGACCGTACACAGGGCATCCCGGTTCAGATAGGGCCGCAACTGGCGCACCAGGCGAACCTGGGCGAAAGCCCCCCTAGTCACGGCCACTATATGATCTTCCAGGGTAAGCCGTGAATCTAGGAGGACTCTAGGAGATTGAACATCTTCCAGCTTTGAGATGCCAAACCAGTTATCCCAAACGCCAAACTTCGGGAACCTCAAGGGGGCACCTATATTTTGCGAATGAGAGTTGACCGCTTGCAAATTGGACGAGATTGTCCTTGTGTCTCCTTCTTCCTAATCCAGGATATCCCTCCTGATTATTTTAGGTTCCCTCAACTAGTAAATCTAGGGCAGAGGCCCCCAACCTTTTGGGCATCAGGGACCGGTTCCGTGGAGAGAGGTTTTTCCGTGGATCGGAGGGTGCGTGGTTTTGTGTGCTGCCTGCTTGTTTGTGTGGACCGGTTGCTGGCATGCCGCAGCCCGGTACCAGTCCAAGGACCGGGGGGTTGGGGACCCCTGTTCTAGGACACGTGGCCCTTAAACCCAGCTCTTTTTCCATCAGAAAGTTCAGGATTTGTCCTCCTTCAAACCTTCATTCTTCTTTCTGGGCCCGTTTTGTTGCACTTTCACGGAAGACAGCCCTTCGTCGGCCTCCTCTGACACGTTTGGAATATTCTTGACATTTTCAAACTTGGCTCCATCGCAGGGCACGCACAGCTGATGCCCAAAATGTGCAAGCGAAGGAAACTGTAAGTGGTCCCTTGATGCCGTGTTAACTCTTAAAAGCAGCAGGCCAGGCCGGGCCTTGCATCGTGCATTTTTATTTATTTTTTTGGCGACGGATATTTTATCTTTCTGCAGGGGGGAAATTGATCTGCGGCGCAACGTGCCGTAGATTGCTGCATGGGCAGTCTCAAGCTGCGGGCTCCGAGCTTCGAAAAGGAGATTCGAAAATTAACGTTGGGCAAGGTCCCTCCAGCTGTATTCTTTCCCCAGACGTTTTTTGGAGGAAAAGCTCGCCTCGAGCCAGCGGCTGTCAAACCGGGGAGATCGTGTGGTCATCTAGCCCATCCCGGAAGAATTCCAGCCCCGTTTGACGGCTGGGAGATAACAGCAGGGAGAGCCTTGCAACGTAGGAATGCGGTTTGAACGGGGGCTTTTTAAGGAACGTGTTTCTTATAGGCGCGTAGGAAGATCCGTAACGTAGTTGTAGAGAACGCGGGTGGAACGCAGAAGGCTCTGAGGCGTAGTCTGGTGCTTTGGGAAGAACGTAAGCTTCTGGCACCCTGCGGAAGGCCAACAGAGCTGTGGCAGGTGGGCCAAGGTGGTTAGGTTTGCTAGAGAGTGGGCTTGGGAGGTGTAAGTCCTTAGTTTTCTCATGGATTCCTTGCCACCTGAGCTGAAGGAAATTGTTGCTTCTCCAGCATCTTCTCCTAATCATCCATGTTTTCCATCATCGTCGTCTCCTCCTCCACCTCTTTCTATTCCTTCTCCTTTTCCTTCTCCTTCAGTTCCTTATTCCTCTCCTTCGCCAACTCCTCCTCCATCTCCTCCTTCCCCTTTCCACCTCCATCTCTTTCTTGTTTTCCTTTTCATCTCCTCCTCCTCCTCTTTCTCCATCATGTTCTCCTCCTCCATCTTTTCCTATTCCTCCTCCTCCTCCTCCTCCTGCTTCTCTTTTATCTTGCATCTCCTTCTCTGTCATCTTCTCCTTCACTTCCATGTCTTCCTCCTCGTCCTCCTCTTCTCCACAAACCCCACTCCCTTCTAGCACTGATGATGTCACCTAGTTGGGTCATGAAACATCTGCAAGTAAGTCACCAAGCTCAGAGAGCATCTAGGACCCCACACTCCTCCTCCTCCTCCTCCTCCTCCTCCTCCTCCTCCTCCTCCTCCTCCCCTTCTAGCACTGATGATGTCACCTAGTTGGGTCATGAAACATCTGCAAGTAAGTCACCAAGCTCAGAGAGCATCTAGGACCCCACACTCCTCCTCCTCCTCCTCCCCTTCTAGCACTGATGATGTCACCTAGTTGGGTCATGAAACATCTGCACGTAAGTCACCAAGCTCAGAGAGCACCAAGGACCCCACACTCCTCCTACTCTTCCTCCTCCTCCTCCTCCTCCTCCTCCTCCTCCTCCTCCTCCTCCTCCCTTTCTAGCACTGATGATGTCACCTAGTTAGGTCATGAAACATCTGCACGTAAGTCACCAAGCTCAGAGAGCATCTAGGACCCCACACTCCTCCTCCTCCTCCTCCTCCTCCTCCTCCTCCTCCTCCCCCCCTCCAAGGAGGAGAAGACCCCAATATGTCTGCAACGGAAAGGCCTGGGCAAACGGTTATACATTGACAACACGTCTCTCCCCCTTGACTGACAACCCAGGTGACTCTGGGATTTCTCTTCCTCTGTGTTAAAAACCGCCTGCGCCTTCCCTGCCCGGATGACACCATCTTTAATTTCTGCCGATTGAAGAACCGGGGTGTTTATATAATTATCGGGAATGAGCCGCATGTGTTCAAGGAAAGGAAGGGGGTACCGAGATGAACAGCCTGGGCGTCGGTTAGTAATCAGAGAGCAGTGAGCAATTTAAACCTCTTGATTAAATCGACCAGGGGGTGTGCGCTTTTGTGCGTCTCTCTCGTGTGTGTGTGCGTGTGTATGTGTGCGCGCATGAGCGTGCGCGCGCCTATGCCAGTTTCACTAGAAGAGATGCAGGTTGGATTGAAATTATTTTGCAAGGAGACGCTTTGTACAGCTAGTCCTCAACTTATGACCGTAATGGTCACAAAGCGGATCGTCCACAGGACCGACCTGATTTTATGACCTTTTTTTTTTTTTGCAGAGGTTGTTAGCAACAGCGCTTAGACTTATATACCGCTTCACAGTGCTTTTACAACCCTCTCCGAGCGGGTTTAAAGAGTCAGCCTCTTGCCCCACCAACAATCTGGGTCCTCATTTTACCGACCTCGGAAGGACGGAAGGCTGAGTAAAACCTTGAGCCGGTCAGGATCGAACCGCTAGCGGTCGGCAGAATTAGCCTGCAATGCTGCATTCCCCGCCACTGTGCCACCAGGGCTCTTATTAAGTGGACCCCTTGTTAACGAGGGGGGGATCCGGGAGACTACATTTCCCACAGTGCCCCACAGTGGCGACGGGCACACGGATTGTGGGTGAAGCGTGCATTTCCATCGCCAAATACGTGACGCCTGCCTTGATGCTGTGCCGGCGTGTGCCCGTTCCCTGAGCTGGCTGGCCGGCCTTGGCACGGGGCTCGCTTTTATAGAGGCAGCACGGCCTCATTTGCATATATGCAAATGGGAGGTCGTTTTGTAGAAGAGGACGGTAAGACCCTTGCTGGCATATTCTGCATTGGAGCCGGCAGCTGGTGTCCAGGTGGGAAGGGGCATGCAAGCAGGATGCGGTTGTGGGTTCGGTCAAGCTGGCATCTTAAATCGTGGGTCATTTTGGCCACTTGCATGCCACGGTCAGTTAGCAAAGCCCCAAATCTGCCAGGGGCGGGCACAGGGGGAACCCACCGTCTGCAATAATGGCCTTTTATAATTGCAGAGCCAGGTCTACTTCAGCGTTGGCGGAGGTTCGGCTGTGTAATTTACAATTCGTTCTTTTGTCTCATCTGGCGCCGAGTTCGTGGTACACTTCCCCTGTTTGTGGAGGCTCTGCTTCCGCCTTTGAGAATCCTGGCGTTTCGTGACTGGTCTAGGTGGACGTTGTGCACTTGCGTCTGGTCCGGTCTACTGCCCCTGTTTGTGGAGGGTTTGCTTCCTAGCCGTCATCCAGGCCTGGTCCGATCTTCTGGTACACTCCTCCTGACCATGGAGGTTCTGCTTTCCAACCGTAATTCATTTAGGTTTTGGGGAACTTCTGCCCTGTAAAATTATCTGAATTTATCCAGGAGATGCAGGCCGCAGCTCGGCGTTTTAGCCGTGGCGAAGCTGACATTTTTAGCAAGCAAAACTAACAGCCGAAAAGCAAACAAACCTCATTTTCTTTCTTTCTTTCTTTCTTTTTAAAATTTTTTTAATGTCCCTGTTTCTATTTTCTCACCCCACCGCCCCTTCGAGAGAGAGAGAAGCGATCTGAAGGAATGGGGAAAGGCTGGGAAGGGAGAAATTATAAATAAAACTAGGGGTCTTAAGTGTGGCAAATGCTGCTAAAACATTATCCGTGTCTGCACAGTGGCGAGGGATAAATATTAAATCTATAATTTATGGAGATGGGTTCCCGGCTTCAGAGAGCGGGAGGAACAGTCCTGATTAATAAGAGGCTGTAGATCAAGAGGGCCTGTTCTCCGTTGCTACTTTAAAACCTTGCTTGTCCAGGCTGGGGTAACCTGGCACCTCCCTCGGGGCCACGTTCACACGACCTGCGCTGTGTTTGCGCAGCGCTTTGACCTCCAGCGGCTTTGACCCAGGTCGTCCTTAACTTACAACCATTTATTCGAAGTTACCGCGCCAAGGAAAGTAACTTGCTAAGCTCATTTTGCTTTATTTAGATTGTAAGCCGCCCTGAGTCTTCGGAGAAGGGCGGGATATAAATGGGATTAAAAAAAAACAAAAAACCTTAGAACCCGTCCTCGGAGTTCTGACCGTCGTGCCACTGCTGGAGTCACACCACGGAGGTGCTTGGCAGCCGTTGTGCATACAACGGGTTGTAGTGTCCTACGGTGGCAACCTTCACGATTTGTGACCTTCTCCGGCCGGCTTCCGGCACGCAAAATCAATGGGGGGGGGAGGAGGGGAAGCTGGATTCATTTTACGGCCGTGCGATTCACTTAACGACGGTTGTAAAACGGTCGTAAAAATCGGGCCACGTGGCTGGCTTAGCCACCGCATCACTGAGCGATCAAAATTGTGGTCGTCAGACAAGGGCTACGCGATGCTTGTCTAGATTTGTGGATTTCTTGCTGCTTTGAGTGGGTCGTCACCACACTCACCCTCTTAGGATGGGACCCAATCCAGCCACCCGCTAAGGTCCTTTTAAAAGAAGCAATGGTTCCAACCGGGAGGATCCCAATCGGAGTGCTGCCTTTGGTAGCTTTTGCAAAGGGAGGGAGCACGCAAGCGTGTGTCCGGGCGTGCAAGAACGAGCCGAGTTTTTGTGCACCTCTTCACACAACAATCCCCGCGGAGAATTTTATTTATTCATTTTATTTATTTATTTCATTTGTTTTGATTTATATACCGCCCTTTTCCCGAGGGACAGTGCAATGTACAGATTAAAATAAAAGAAAATTAATAGCCCCCAAAGAGTATTTTTATTTATATATATATATATATATATATATATATATATATATATATATATATATATATATATATATATATTACATTTATATCCCGCCCTTCTCCGAAGACTCAGGGCGGCTTACAAGCTTAGCAGTAGCCTTCATTTTATGTATATGCCTGCTTATTAGGGCTTTCACACACACCCCAAGCGGCATTATTACAAAGTCAGCTTAATTGCCCCCAACAATCTGGGTCCTCGTTTTACCTACCTGGGAAGGATGGAAGGCTGAGCCAACCTTGAGCCTGGTGGGACTCGAACCTGCACTAATTGCAGGCAGCTGGTGTTACTTAAGGAGGCATTAGCCCACTGCTCCACCAAGGCTATTTTGACAACTTTGCCAAATAAAAAGATCAAGAATCAGTCCCTCTTTGAAAAAAAATACCTTGGGTCTCCATCCAGCAGCATTTTTAACACCCCCATTAGCCTTCCCCCCCTTTCCATCCCTAATCATCTCAACACCCAGTGGCAGGGAGTCCCAAGGACCGACACCATGCATTTCCACCCCATTAGGGAAACTTAGGGGCTCCCCTTCGGCGTGCTTGGCACCGTAATACCCCTCTCCCCGCCCCGTGTGACTTCGGCCTCGCTTCCCGCTCTCTCTCCGGCCTGTGAACCAGCCTCCTGTCGCGCCACTCCAGGTCCCATCAATCACCTCCTGATTATGACAGCAAATAGTGACCAATAAAAAGGCTGTAAGCACCTGCTTTTTATCTGGCCTATTATGTCCAGCAGCCTCTAATGAAAAACAGATCTGCTCCAGATACAATCATCCATTACATTTACGTGGCCAGAGACGGGCCGCCTCTGTTAATGTCTTTATTTCTCTCTCTCTCTCTAGATCTTCAAAGGCCGCCACCGTTCCGGCTCACCGGAGCACAATATCAAAAATTAGTCTCTCCGCTACTTGTTCTAACAGAGGCTTGGCGGGTTTGCTCCGCTGCAGAAATGCCGCTCCATAAATCACCGCATTTAAAGACCCTCGCATGCAGAAAACAAACAGGCCAAGGAGGGTGGCGTTTCTCTCCTGACATCCTAGTTTTTTTATGCAGGGAGATTTTTTTTCCCCCCCTTCTGACGTGCGAAAGCATTCTCCTGTTTGCAATATAAATGTAATAGAAATAATGTAATAGAAATAGGAAATAATAAACCCTCGCTAGGATATTCTGAGTCCTTCGGGAGAAGGGCGGTATACAAATTAAAATAATAATAATAATAATAATAATAATAATAATAATAATAATAATAATAATAATAATAATAATAATAATTCTATCTGCACTACGAGAACCAATTTGGAGGGGTTTTTTTTGTTTTTTTTGCAAAATACCTTTGGGGATTCTCAGTCATCCAAGTCATGGTTGTTGACCTGGTAGAACTGAAGAAGCTTCTTGGATGAGAAGCAAAAACATCTTCGGGGGGGGGGGGAAACAAAGTCCAGTTGGGGAAAAAAAGCAGACTTGAGTTTGTTTGTTTTTTTGCAAAGTGTCAATTCAGAGTAACGCTTTATATGTCTTCATAGTGATGCTTTTATGAATCCAAATCAAGGGAGGGGGAGGGCCCAGTGGAGAAATCTCTCCCTTATTTGCAATTTTTAAAATTGTTCTGTTTTCTTTCTTGCAAAGAATTTGGGTATTTCCAACGGCTTTATTTCCTGGGAAAACATCCCTAAAATACAATATTTTTTTTTCTCTATAATTTCTTATTAGTTTATGACCCTAACCCTAAAATACAATTAAAGGGAAGCAGGTAACTGTTTTGTATACATTCTTTTCAGATCAAGATGGCAAGAGACGTATAATTAAATGTTGTTAATGCACAACACTGTGAAGGGAGATGAATTTTAATTACCGGTTGTTAATTGTTTGGTGGGCTTCATATCCTCCCTATATCGTATTAGTTCAGTGTGCTAGCATAGTCTTTTTTTCTTGATAATAATAGTTGATTTATTTATTTATTTATTTATTATTTTAATTCCATTTATATTCCGCCCTTCTCCGAAGACTCAGGGCGGCTTACAAGCTTAGCAGTAGCCTTCATTCTATGTATATGCCTGCTTATTAGGGCTTTGACACACACACACCCCCAAGCGGCATTATTACAAAGTCAGCTTAATTGCCCCCCACAATCTGGGTCCTCTCTGCCTCTTGTAAATGGTGTGAATGCAGAGTTACCAATTGGAAGACCCAACTGTAGTCCCTCAAGTTGACCAGGGCTGGAGACGTTCACTCTGAACATGGTGGCCAGAGACAATTTTTCCCCCCCTGTGTTAGCATCAGATCTATTTGGGAGTGTTCTGAACCAGCCCTCTTCTGGCCTTGTAAAGGCAAACCCCTATTTAGGAAGAAGAGACTGGAGAGCTTCCAAGTCTAAAAGGCATCTGCCAAGATTTAATTACGCAGTTAACAAAAACACAAGAGCTTGTCTTCTCAAGCGGAAAAGTTGCTTTCAGCAACCAGCCCCTCCCCAAACACTCCTTTTATAGAGAGCTCAGGGCGTGGTCTCCCTGTGCCTCCTCCCGAGGAGTCTCACAGCCTTTCTTTGTTTGTTCCTGCTCGACTGCCTCCTGCGTCGGGCGTCCTTGAACAGGGCCAGCTGTGGGTCATCTTCCTCCGCACTCTCGGGCTCACGCAGCTGAGAAGAGGTCCCCGGCTGAGGGCTCTGCAAAGCCTCCAAATCATCATCAGCCGGTTCGTTTCCCTCCTCCCCCACATCTGAGTCATCCGATACATCGGAGCCGGCTGTCGGACCCACAGGCTGGCCCTGAGTCACAACAGGGAGAAAGATTGGTCTGTGAAGGGATTGAGACGGTCAGAGACCACACAGTGACTGAGATTGTCCCAGAATTGTGCGTTGAGTCAGGTTCGTGTGCCTGATAGTAAAATCAAAGTCCCTTGCTGGACCATCTCTCGACGTCAGTGCAAGGAAGTGTAGATGCACCTAGAACGTTTCCCCAGCTGATTACTCAAGAAGTTGGATTTGCCTTGGTCTCTTTTTCATCCCTTTCTCGGCAAACCAAGAACTCCCAACTTTCCACTTTAATTGTACTGTAAATGACCCACAGGAATACATACCTGTGGCTTCTCAGATGTCTGCAGTGAGCTAGAAAACAACTTACATGCACTTTTACCTTGATCAAGAGGGGTGTGATTGTTCTGTGGAGCAACTGTTGTGTGTCAGCACTGCTTTTATTACTGGCTGTTTCACTCTTTTGTCAGTATAATGCATTAGGTGTCTCCTGGTTGCAGGTGTTAGGTCTTCCCGTCTTCCTGTTCCATCCTTGCTTACCCAAGATGATTTGATTCTCTTAGTTAGGTAAAGGTAAAGGTTCCCCCACACATGCATGCTAGTCGTTTCCGACTCTAGGGGCCGGTGCTCATCTCCGTTTCAAAGCCGAAGAGCCAGCGCTTGTCCGAGGACGTCTCCGTGGTCATGTGGCCGGCATGACTAGACGCCAAAGGCGCACGGAGCGCTGTTACCTTCCCACCGGAGCGGTCCCTATTTTTCTACTTGCATTTTTTTTACGTGCTTTCGAACTGCTAGGTTGGCAGAAGCTGGGACGAGTAACAGGCGCTCACTCTGTTACGCGGCACTCGGGATTCGACCCGCCAAATTGCCAACCTTCTGATCGACAAGCTCAGCGTCCTAACCCACTGAGCTGCCGCGTCCCTTCACACCCCTTAACAGAAGTTCAAAACAGCAGCAACAAATTCTGCATATACACTGTAAGTTTTCGAACCCCCTGGAATAATGTCTCCCACCCCCAGGGATTGCGAGCTCCCCCCCCGGTTGGGAACCCCTGATCTAGTCTAATCCTCTGTAATAGACAGGGAAAACAATGAATCCGTTGGTTTGAGTATGTCTAGCTTAGTGAAAAAGAGGACCAGGAGTTGACAAGATAGCAGTATTCCAGTATCTGAGGGGCCGCCCCAAAGAAGAGGGAGTCAAGCTATTCTCCAAAGTACGTGAAGGCAGGACAAGAAGCAACGGATGGAAACTAATCAAGGAGAGAAGCAACCTGGAATTAAGGAGAAATTTCCTATCAGTAAGAATTAACCTGTGGAACAACCTGCCTCCAGAAGTTGTGGGTGCTCCAACAATGAAGGATTTTAAGAAGAGACTGGACAACCCTTTGTCTGAAATGTACAGGGTTTCCTGCCTGACCAGGGGGGTTGGACTAGATGACCTCCAAGGTCCCTTCCAACTCTGTTACTCTGTTCTAGTTTTCGATTTCTCCCTGCGGCATCAAACCCTAAGTATCTTCTCTCTAAAGAGCCTAAATGTTGTTAATAAATCCGGTCGATTCGTAAGGGAAAGAACAGAACACGTTGTAAACATTTGCATTTTATTTTTATTTTTATTTATTTTTTTTAAAAAAAGAATGTCCCGATTTAGAAGGACAAATTGTGTTTATCCGCGTCTCTGCGCGGTTGCGTTTCAAAAAACGGGTATTACGAATGTTACCTTTGGTGCACTGCTGTGAAAATATTTGTATTCTGTCGGGCTGCTATCTAATCAGAAGAGATGCAATTCCCAGTTGGTAAATCTAATCAGAATGTTGCATTTCAGCAACTACGTTTTTAGAGGAGAAACCCAGCTTTTAAATAAAATAATAATAATAAAAAAAACCTTTCAAAGTGGATGTGGGGACGCCCACCGCAGCCTAGCAGCGAGTCGGCTGCCAAGACAGGTTTGAATTCTTGGCCTTGTGGCCAAAATGAGAGGTCTCTTTAGATTAAGCGCTTACCTGTTGATTTTAAATCTCCACTCCTTCATAATCATGCTGTGGAGACGTTTTCCCACGCTTTCCCAAACGTACGTGTTGTAAAGAAAACCAGAATTCTGAAATTCACAGTTGGGAGTGTCTGAGAACAGATTTTCCGGCAGGTTTTTTTGCTTTGCTAAAGAGAATACGCAAGAAACCCTTGGTGCAAGTTGGAAGTAAAGCAATAAATGTGTTTTGTTTATCCTGGATCCCTGGTGGAAATTGGGGCACAGGAAGGCACATTCTGGATCCTAAAGGATCTCTCTATCCATGGGTTGGGTGCACCAGAGGCAAAAAAATAAATAAAAAATATCCAGGAATTTTGCAGACAGATCCCAAGGGTTTCATTGAGGAGGTATCACTTGTAGGAAAAGTAGAGTTAAGGCCGTGTCTTTGTGCTAGAAATGTCTTTCTCAAATACAGCCGGTGCTTGTTTAGTGACGGCCTTGGTTACTGACCGTTCGTAGTCAGGATGGTGAGGAAGAAGCAACTTTGCAACCTTTATCAGGTCTGTAAAGCAAGATCATAAGCACAGTTGCTTCGGTTAATAACCGAGTTGCTCCCATTTGCGGTTACTAAACGAGGATGCTTGTAAGAGGAATGCGTGAAAAGTTGTGTCCTATACATGTAGTCCTTGACTGAAGACCCCAGCTGAGCTCAAAATGTTTTCAGCTGAGCAAAACAGTTATTAAGTGAATTTTGCCCCATTTTGCACTCTTTCTAATAATAATAATAATAATAATAATAATAATAATAATAATAATAAGAAGAAGAAGAAGAAGAAGAAGAAGAAGAAGAAGAAGAAGAAGAAGAAGAAGAAGAAGAAGAAGAAGTTGGAAGGGACCTTGGAGGTCATCTAGTCCAACCCCCCTGCTAAGGGGGTTAAGAGAATTGTTAAGAGAATCACTGCAGTTGTTAGGTTGGCAACACAATTGTTGAGTGAGCCTGGCTTCCCTGTTGACTTTTGTTTGTCAGAATGTCGCAAAAGGGGATCGCACAACATCCGGACACTGGAACCGTCGTAAATACGAATCATGGTTGCCAAGCGTCTGAATTTCGATTTTGATCGTGTGATCTTGAGGACGCTGCAACGGTCGTAAATCTCTTTTATTTTCAGCCCTGTTGTAACTTTGAGCGGTCACTAAGTGAACCATCGTAAGGCGAGGACTGTTGTAAAATAGGCAAGAATCATAGCAAAAGCAGACCGGGGGGGGGGGAATGAAGGTTTGCTTCAGGATCTGGAGAGCAGAACCTTTTCGGTGGCGAGTTCGCACACTTCGCACGACGAGGTGTGCGTGTTTTAAGTCAGAGAAACATCTGAACTGTGGCAGCCTTGACAAGCCAGGAGACTTAATCCTGATCTTGCGAAGGGTGCCAGAGGCTGCGAAACGTGTGTTTTTTTCTTGTGCTACAAAAGGCCGGTTGCTTGATGTCATCGCAACCGCGTCGAGCCACTTTGACAAGTACAAGTACAGGAGAGTGATTGTGGGTCCCTGGTGGGCTAGCAGACCTGGATGGCAAGCTCCGTACGCCGTACACGTTCTCCCCTCCTTGAAGGGCTGATTGACATACAACGACACACCTACCCCAACAGGAGATGTGGCTGCGTGTTCCCGGCTGTGGACCACCCCCGTCTCTCTCTCTCTCTCTCTCTCTCCTTCATGGGCTTTGCGGTAGGCTTAAAGCATTGCGAAATTCTCTCTCTCTGCAGTGGCATCGATAAAATTGGATTGTCGTCTAGGAGGCTGAATGTTGCTCTTGCAGTGTGTGTGTGTGTGTGTGTGTGTGTGCAGGGTGGCCAAAAGAGGAAGGAAAAAAAATGGCAGAGACTTAAATTGTGGGTAGATCGCCTGATTCTTTCCCAAATGTTGCTTTGTAGGATGGGACCAATGCTGGTGGACTCTGTTTATGATCCAACTTTGCTAGGACGGCGGTGGTGTGATCCGTTGTAACCTACCATGAATTTTGTGGAGTTTTACAAAGGTTTGCAGGGCTCCTGTCCTGGTGGAACAACTCGCAGGAGCTTGATGTAGGAGCTCCAAGGAGCAAGCCTTGACGGGACTTCCTCCGAATCCATTCATGGAGTGATATTCTTCACGGCATGTAATGTTGATCTTGAGGTCCAGTTCCCATTTCGTTTCAAGCCTGGTCATCCAGTGAAAGGAAGAAACCCTTCCATGGATGAGACTTTTTGAAGAATAACATTGTGTAGCATCTTCACGGCTGCATAGCCTCCAGAAGTGGTAGGAGTCCTTTTCCAAGCCAGAACCCTTCAGAGCCACCAATTCCTCCTTGGAGGAGTTCCCAAGAGCAGGGGTCTCCAACCCCGAGTCCTTGGACCAGTACCGGGCCGGCGGCACGCCAGCAACCGGTCCACACAAACAAGCAAAGCCCCCATCCGCGGGATGCAGGCAGCACACAAAACCACGCACCCTCCGGTCCGCGGAAAAACCTCTCTCCACGGAACCGGTCCCCGGTGCCCCAAAAGTTTGGGGGGGGTCTCTGCTTTAGGAGCCTGGGCTGAAGTTCCTCAAGATATCGTCAAGATGAAAGCACTGCTGGTTGCCTCGCGTCCCATCTTCCGATTCCCAAGGTTGTTGTGAAGATCCTTCAGATTCTGTTCTGGCAGCGGTCCAGGAGCCCAGAGGACCTCCAATATTGGCTCCAGACTTGGGGTTTTTTTTTTTGGAGGGGGAAAAAAAAACCTTCAGTGGACCTCTTTAGACTTTTTTTTTTCTTCTCTCTTATTAGATATTCTCCGGATAAAAGGAAGTTCTGGACTTACGCCGCTTTCCTTAGTGACCGTCTAAAGCAGGGGTCTTCAAACCTGGCCCTTTGATGACGGGTGGACTTCAACTCCCAGAATTCCTCAGCCAGGCACGCGTGGGAGTTGAAGCCCACCAGTCATCAAAGGGCCAGGTTTGAAGACCCCTGGACAAAGGCATTGGAAAAAGTGACCCGGCACCATTTCTTCACACTTATGCCCATTGCAGCATCTCCATGGTCACATGATCCAAATTGGCAACTGACTGACATTCATGACGGTCGCAGTGTTCACGCGATCAAGCTTGTGTAACCTCCTGACGAGCCGAGTCGACGATGGATTCGCTTATGGGCCGTGTCGCTAACTGAACAGCCGCAAGCGATTCCCTTCGCAACTGCGACGAGAAAGGTCACAGAGTGGGGCAAAGCTCGCCTAACCGTCTCGCTTAGCGACAGAAATGGTGGGCTCAGGTGCGGTCATACCTGTATCTCAAGCTTTGAAGTCAAGAGTTGCTCCAGGGCAGGGGTCTTCAAACTTGGCCCTTTTCTGACTTGTGGACTTCAACTCCCAGAATTCCTCAGCCAGGCACGCCGACTGAGGAGTTCTGGGTGTTGAAGTCCACAAGTCATAAAAGGGCCAAGTCTGAAGACCCCTGCTCCAGGGTATAAAGGTATTTTGGGGAAGAGATTGGAGAGGAAAGGAAGCAGACGAAAGGAAAATGGGATGTATGCTCAGCACCTGAAGGCAGGACAAGAAGCGACTGACGGAAACTCACCAAGGAGAGAAGCAACCTGGAATTAAGGAGAAACTTCCTGACAGTGAGGACAAGCAAACCAGTGGGACAACTTGCCACCAGAAGTTGTGGGTGCTCCAACACCGGAGGTTTTTAAGAAGCGACCGGACAGACATTTGGTATAGGCTTTTCTGCCTGAGCAGGGGGGTTGGACTAGGTGACCTCCGAGGTCCCTTCCAGCTCTCTCTTCTGATCGATTGATTTTTTTTTTTGCAGTAAGGTCTGTGGAAACCATCTTGTTTAGAAGCCCTCTCGCATCCGGGCCTTCTTCTTCTCTGGATGGGAAGATCTCCACATCTTCTTCCTCCCTGGAATAAGAGAGGAACAAGGATTTTGGAACACCAACAGAAAGATTACAATGACCTTGGTGTGACTGAGAAGGTGTTTTGTTTTGTTTTTTTTTTTGCAGTCCAAACACACTCCATCTCTTGAGCTGGATCGAAGAAGGTCCCGGAAACACAGTTTCATTTGTATGTGCAGCGCACATCTCAGCCTTTTCAAGAGGAGAAAGGCAGCCTGAGAAG
>NW_028148274.1:2500-27500 GCF_947247035.1 Vipera ursinii | reverse complement strand
ATAGATATTGGAATATAGAATAAGAATAGAATAGAATAGGGAATGGAATAGAATAGAATAGATATTGGAATATAGAATAGAATAAAATAGAATAGAATAGAGAATAGAATAGAATAGAATAGATATTGGGGGAAAAGAATAAGAATAAGAATAGAATAGATATTGGAATATAGAATAGAATAAGAATAAGAATAGAATAGAATAGAATAGAATAGAATAGAATAGAATAGAATAGAATAGAATAGAATAGAATAGTGGAATGTAGAATAGAACAGAATTCTTTATTGGCCAAGTGTAATTGGACACATAAGGAATTTATCTCGGGTGCACAAATTCTCACTGATACGGTGCCACTAAACCATGTTTAGGTGACAATCTCAAATGTTAATACTGTATGTGACCTGAAAGCACATGTTGTTAGGCCACCTTGAAGGGGCCTGATGGATGCTGGAATCAGACAATGTTGGCTTTTCCCCATCCTATGAATGTTTGATCTGAGAAGTAGATCTCAGTCTTCCAGTATCTGAGGGGCTTCCACATAGAAGAGAGGGTCATGTTATTCTCCAAAGCACCAGAGGGCAGGACAAGAAACAATGGTTGGAAACTGATCAAGGAGAGAAGCAACCTGGAATTAAGGAGAAACTTCCTGACAGTGAGGACAATTAACCCATGGACCAGCTTATCCCCAGAAATCATGGGCGTTCCATCACTGGAGATTTTAAAGAAGAAATTAGTGGAATTTTCCTCCAATGGGATTTTCCCATGTATTTTACCAGGAAACATAGATAGGGCAGGCTAGAAAAGTCAGTGCCCTCCTAACCATACCCAAGCACTCCGAGTTTGTTGGCGATGTCCATTTTGCTCTCTGAGTTCATGGTGACCTAACCCTAACCCTAAGTGGAATTTTCCTCAAATGCGATTTTCCCATATATTTTACCAGGAAACATGGATAAGGTAGGCTAGAAAAGTCAGTGTCCTCCCAACCATAACCAAGAACTCCTAGTTTGTTGGCGATATCCATTTTGTTCTCTGAGTTCGTGGTTCTTCTGTTCCAGCCTATGACCAGCCCTGTTTGTGTGACAGGGACAATCCCTTTTTCCTTTTGACAAATTAATAGGCTGGAAAAAACCCAACCCAAATTTATTTACAGTTCCAAAATGATAAAGTCTTTCAAACAAAAAAGCAGCAGACTATTTTCTTCAATAAATGATTCAAAATGTCAAATAAGAGTCAACAAACAAGAGTCAAACAGATTAGCAAGAACAGACCAGGATTCTCTTTGAATGTCTCCGAACGGTTGCCTTTAGCAACCAGCACCGCCCACACCTTCCCCTTTTATTATCAGTCCCAAGGTGTGGCTTCTCACTGCCTTCTCCTCCTCTCACTGAGTTGCCTCATTGATTTTCTCTGCTCTGCTGGATTGCCTTCTGCTTCTAGCATCTCTGAACAGATTCAGCTGTGACTCCTCTGAGTCTGACACCTCCTCCTCACACAGCTGAGCCTCATGAGGAACACGACTGGAGGGGCCAGGCTGAGAGTCCTGCAATGCATCAGAGCCTCCCTCCAACACCAAAGGCTCTCCAACCCCCCCCTCAGATTCCTCAGACTCAGCTGCTGGGAGCACAGGCTGACACTGAATCACAACAACGGTGACCTAACCTTAACACTAAGTGGAATTTTTCTCCAGTGGGATTTTCCCATGTATTTTACCAGGAAACATGGATAAGGCAGACTAGAAAAGTCTATGGCTTCCTAACAATACGCAAGCACTCCAAGTTTGTTGGCTATGTCTATTCTGCTCTGTGAGTTCATGGTGAGGTAACCCTAACCCTAAGTTGAATTTTCCTCCAATGGGATTTTCCCATGTATTTTACCAGGAAACATAGATAGGGCAGGATAGAAAGGTCAGTGCCCTCCTAACCATACCCAAGTACTCCGAATTTGTTGGCGATGTCCATTTTGCTCTTTGACTTCATGGTGACCTAACCCTAACCCTAAGTGAACTATGCCTGCAATGGGTTTTCCCCATGTGTTTTACCAGGAAACATAAATAGGGCAGGCTAGAAAATTTAGTGCCCTGCTAATCTTACCCAAGGGACGCGGTGGCTCAGTGGGTTGGGACGCTGAGCTTGTCGATCAGAAGGTCGGCAGTTTGGCGGGTCAAATCCCGAGTGCCGCGTAACAGAGTGAGCGCCTGTTACTCGTCCCAGCTTCTGCCAAACTAGCAGTTCGAAAGCACGTAAAAATGCAAGTAGAAAAATAGGGACCACTCCAGTGGGAAGGTAACAGTGTTCCGTGAGCCTTTGGCGTCTAGTCATGCCGGCCACATGACCACGGAGACGTCCTCGGACAAGCGCTGGCTCTTCGGCTTTGAAACGGAGATGAGCACCGGCCCCTAGAGTCGGAAACGACTAGCACGCATGTATGGGGGAACCTTTACCTTTACCTAATCTTACCCAAGCACTCTGAATTTGTTGGCAATGTACATTTTGCTCTCTGAATTCATGGTGACGTAACCCTAACCCTCATTAGACATTCACCTGTCTGAGGTGGTATAGGTTCTCCTGCTTGAGTAAGGGGCTGGACTAGAAGACCTCCAAGGTCCCTTCCAGCTTTATTCTATTCTAAGGACCAGCTTATATTCTACTTATATGTGCTACATTATTTCTAGAAAAGCAATGATTGTCAAGCACAACATTGGATAAATAAATAAATAATAAACCTTTATTGTCAAAGTACAACATGTGTACATTGAGATTAGCTGAGCCTTCCCCTGTGCTCTCTCCCCCCAACACACAGTGACAACAAACCCTCCATCCTACCACACCATGTGAACCAACTACACCACACACCGGCCTCCCAAGTCAATTCTGCATAAGTTCACAGAGATTATATCCCATTTAAAAGCCTAACAGCCCACGGATAAAAGCTATTTTTCAGCCTGTTGGTACGGCTGGCTATACTCCTGTATCTCCTACCGGATGGTAGGAGAGTAAAGAGATACCGTCCAGGGTGTGAGTCATCCCTGAGAATTTTCTTCACTCTTCCAAGGCAACGAGCCCTGGCGAGGTCATCCAGTGGTGTCAGGGGACAGCCCACAATGTCTTGTGCTGTGCTCACTACCCTCTGTAATACTTTCCTATCCGTGGCTGTCAGACCAGCATACCAAACCACAATACAGTGCGAGAGGACGCTCTCTATAGTAGACTGGTAAAAGAGGGTCATTAGCTGTTGTTCTACCCTGTTCTTCCGCAAGACCCTGAGAAAGTGAAGCCTCTGTTGGGCCTTTCTAGCCACCTGGGTTGTGTTAACTTTCCAGGTCAGATCTTCACAGAGGTAGGCTCCCAGAAATTTAAAGGAGGAAACTCTCTCCACACAGTCCTCCCCGATGTAAAGGTTCCTCCTTTTTTCTCCGGAAGTCTAACACCATCTCTTTCGTCTTGCCGATGTTTAGGTGCAAGTTGTTGTTACTACACCATATGGATAGTTTTTGTACCTCCGCCCTATATGCTGTCTCATATTATGCAATCAAAGAACATCATCTCCTTCACTCCTGAGGCCAACTGGAAACTATTTTATTCATTCTGTGACAGAATCACCTATAAGAATTATTTTTAACTTGCCCTTCCTTCTAGGATGTTAGGCAAATACAGTCAAAAGTTTAAAAAAATAAAATAAAACATGCCGCAATATCATCCAATAAAATTGTTGAAACCTTTATCACGATAAAAACTCAAGCTTAAGGAGAGTAATAACAAATTAAACACATCACTGAAACGTATCTCGCTAAGAAAAAAAAAGGGTAAACTTTTGCAAAATGAAACGGTTGCATTATCTGCACTAATGAAGATTTGGTAGAAGGATATTCCAGATAAAGTGTTCGGGCGCGTTTCTTTTATTCTCCGTTCCTGCAACTTTTGTGGCAGAAAACAAACAACAAAGGAGAATTCCCTTCAAAACGTAGGCAGTTAGCACATAGGACAGGGGTAGGCAACCTTGGCTCTTTCATGACTCATGGACTTCAATTCCCAGAATTCCTGAGCCAGCCATGCTGAGGGGAAAGGGAGAGGTTTCCAAGCTGAGCCATGCTGGCTCAGGAATTCTGGGAGTTGAAGTCCACGAGTCATAAAATAGCCAAGGTGGCTTACCCCTGGCCTAGGCCTAGGCCGCTTTGTGACTCGTGGACTTCAGCTCCCAGAATTCCTGAGCCAGGCATGCTGAGGAGAAAAGGGAGAGGTTTCCAAGCTGAGCCATGGCTGGCTCAGGAATTCTGGGAGTTGATGTCCACGAGTCATAAAATAGCCAAGGTTGCCTACCCCTGATATAGGAAGACACTGGTCCAAGTTTCTTTCATTCTGAAATAGAATCTTACACGTAAAACAGAAACGGGCAACTGTGGCATCTTTACAAGCTGTGGACTTCAACCCCCAGAATTCCTGAACCCGCCATGCATACATCTTCCTTTTTATGCATGTGTACATACATAATGAAGCCATGAGCTAAGTCTAATTTTCCAAACATTTTTATTTGAACTAGTGGACAATATTTCTTGGCAACATTAATACAGGTGGACATGGTTGCCTCGGGGAATTCTGGGAGTTGAAGTCCACAGCTCGTAAGGTTGCCAGCGTTGCCCATTACTGATGCAAAGAGATATCACGGAATCTGTTTTTCATTGAAATGTAGATAGGTTTATTTTGAAAAAGCAAGAACGAGGCGAATTAGAGCAGGGTTTCTTAACCTTGGCAGCGTTAAGATGTGTGGAAGATCACGTGAAGTGTTAATAAACACTTTATAAGGTCTCACTTGGAATACTGGAATCCAGTTTTGGTCGTCATGATATAAAAAAGATGTTGAGACTCTAGGAAGAGTGCAGAGAAGAGCAACAAAGATGATTAGGGGACTGGAGGCTAAAACATATGAAGAACAGTTGCTGGAATTGGGTCTGTCTAGTTTAATGAAGAGAAGGATTAGGGGTGACATGATAGCAGTCTTCCAGTATCTCAGGGGTTGCCATAAAGAAGAGGGAGTCAAGCTATTCTCCAAAGCACCTGAAAGCAGGACAAGAAGCAATGGATGGAAACTAGTCAAGGAGAGAAGCAACCTAGAACTAAGGAGAAACTTCCTGACTGTTAGAACAATTAACCAGTGGAACCACCTGCCTCCAGAAGCTGTGAATGCTCCAACACGGGAAGTTTTTAAGAAGAGACTGGACAGCCATTTGTCTGAAATGGTATAGGGTTTCCTGCCTGAGCAGGGGGTTGGGCTAGATGACCTCCGAGGTCCCTTTCAAGTCTGTTTATTCTGTTATTCAGCTCCCTAACCAACCATGTATACCTGTCTTAAAGTTAGAAATGCTTCATTAGATCAAATACAAGTATTTGGAGCATTAGAATTAGCCCATGGCTTCCTCACACATACATAGAAAAAGGAAAAATAATAATACTAATACAAATATTCAGAATGTCACAAAACGCCTCAGGTTAGCTTTGTGCTCTGTTCTGAGTAAATGTACACACCTCCAGTCACGACAATAGAGTGCAACCAGCCTGTTTTTCCATTTTTTCCCCAAACATTTCTTGAGGCAGCGTGGATTTAAGTGACATTCAGGGAAATAGTAGGTTATTTGTTAGCCTTTTTGCTTTGCAGCAGACCAACTCTACATATTTTTTTAAAAAAAATATTTTTATTTAAAAAATATGGTTTTTGTTTAAAAAGAAAATTAAGTAGGGGAAGGAGACTAACAGATACCCAGAGAAAGTTCCTATCTGCTTACCTCTAGGTGTTATTTGCCTTATATAGGCTACATAATTTCCAGAAATGTTTTGTCAAATACAATATTAGATGATTAGATATAGCACATGGAAATGTCTCATGCCCTTGGCAGCTACGTGGACGTGGATGCTTTTTTAACGCCTCAGTTTAATGGCCCAAAACCTCATAGTGGTCTCTGTCCACGTACTAAAGCAGGCCTCAGACTGAAAGATTGAAAATGTCTAGAAAAAGTCACCAAAAATTAAGCATGACTTGGAACAGTCTTTTCTCCCCTTAAATATTGATGTTATGTAAGCTATCCATTAGACATAAGGGTTAGCAGATGTATTTTTTTAATATTACAACTTCTGTAAAGTTTAATATATCAGATGATAGATAGATAGGTAGATATGGATGATAGATAGATGATAGATAGATAGATAGATAGATAGATAGATAGATAGATAGATAGATAGATAGAGTAGATCAGTGCTTTTTTTGTAAAAGAAAAAGGTGCTGGAACTCATACATGTCATACAACCCTCCTTGCCTACCCTACAAGGTTCCATCCAAAAAAGGTGCCAGAACTCCGTTCTGAGCGTTCTATGAGAAAAAAAGCCCTGGATTAGATAGATGGATGGATGGATAGATGGATAGATGATAGATGATAGATTAGATAGATAGATAGATGATAGATAAATGATAGATGATAGATAGATAAGAGGTGATAGATAGATAGACAGAGAAATAGATTAGATATAAAGAGAAAAAGCTTAAGAGATAGAGAAAAAGAAATAGAGAAATGGAGAGAGTTGGTAGATAAATGATAGATAGATGGATAATAGAGATAGATGAGACAGATAGATATAGATGACAGATAGAAATAGATGGCAGAGACATAGACAAACAGACAGACAGATAGATAGATAGATAAACAGAGAGATAGACAGATAAATAGCTAGCTAAGGATAGATAGATAGATAGATAGATAGATAGATAGATAGATAGATAAGCAGACAGACAGATAGACAGACAGACAGATATATATATATATATATATATATATATATATATATATATATATATAGAGAGAGAGAGAGAGAGAGAGAGAGATATCGATCTCATGTCTTTTTCATTACTTAATTTAGAAAAATTCCCAATAAATAATGACTAATTAATTATAGGCTCCTAGATGCCCTTGTCCTGAGAATTGCTGAAAGGGAAGGATCCTCAATATTAACGCCAAGCTGGCTTTGATCATGGCTTAGTTTTTTTTTATTGAAAAGTTTTAAAGTACAGTTTTCCTTTAAAAAAACCCCCTTCCCCCTCCCTCCTCCCCTCCCTACCTCCCCCCTTCCTCCCCCCTCCCCCCCTCCCTCCTCCCCCCCCTACCTCCCCCCAACCCCCCTCCCCCCCCGACTTCCCAGAGCTAAATACAAGGTATATATATATAAAAAAGCAATCATAAACAACCATATACTAACAACTATAAATTCTAAAATCCATCACTCTCTAACTTATATAGGATCATTATTAAATATATATAGAAGACTAAAATAAAAAAAAAGAAAAAAAAACACGAAAGAAGACTTATTCGAATGCTACATAAAACTTCTTAACCCTATACTTGTTCTGGATAAACTCAATCCATTTTCTCCATTCCATAATATAACGTTCTTGCGAATGATCTTTCAAATAGGCCGAAATCTTCGCTATCTCTGCCAGGTCAGAAACCTTTAAAGTCCACTCTTCTATGGTCGGCAGTTCCTCTTTCTTCCAATATTGGCCTATCAAAAGTCTTGCCGCCGTAATTAAGTTCAACATCAGCTTGGTGTCCACAACTGTAGCGTCTGCAATTATTCCCAACAAAAAAAGTTGCGGACAAAACTTTATCCTCTATTTAAAAATCTTCTGCATATTCCACCAGACTTTTATCCAAAAAGCCTTAACCTTCTTACATGTCCACCATATGTGAAAATATGTTGCATCTTCATCACCACACCTCCAACATTTAGGCTGATAATTCGGATACATACTTGCAAGCTTTTTAGGATCTAGATGCCATCTATAAAACATTTTATAAAAGTTCTCTCTTAGATTTTGAGCTTGAGTGAATTTTACATTCCTCACCCAGATCTTTTCCCACGTGTCCATTGTAATAACTTCCTGAATGTTTTGGGCCCATTTTATCATACAATCCTTAACAAGCTCTGTTTCTGAATCGATCTCTATCAATGCAAGATATATCCGTTTAATATGTGCTGGTCCCTGATTTCTAATTTGCTTTATCAAATTTTCATCAGTCATTGCAAATCCATTTTTCTGGTCTTCTTTCCACCTGGCCCGTAACTGAATATATTGAAACCAAGTCTGAACAACCTTCTCTTCTCGCAAGAAGCTATATGATTTCAAGCACCAAACATTCCTTTCCAAACTTAAAATTTCCTTATAAGTAGTCTCATCGTGTTTGAAACCAGCATGTATATTTTCTATTGCGTGTTTTGGGATTGCCCACAATGGTATCTTGCTGCTTAACTTATGTCTATACTTCTTCCAAACTCTCAGCAATGCCTGTCTTAAAATATGCATCCTAAACACAGTATCTACCTTCTTATCATACAGCAAATATGCATGCCAGCCAAACAACAAATCATGGCCCTCAAGATTTAATAACCTCGGTTGTGTCAAATTAATCCAATCACTTATTCCTACTAGTGCAGCAGCTTCATAATATAATTTAAAATTAGGCATTTTAAGGCCACCTCTCTCACGAGTATCCTGCATAATCTTAAGTTTAACTCGTGGCTTTTTCCCTGCCCACACAAATTTATTAATACCACGCTGCCATTCCTCCAAGTTAGAATCTTTCTTAAGAATCGGTATCATTTGAAAT
Organism: Vipera ursinii; assembly: GCF_947247035.1. NCBI lineage: Eukaryota > Metazoa > Chordata > Lepidosauria > Squamata > Viperidae > Vipera > Vipera ursinii. The sequence goes on along the minus strand of NW_028148274.1, from coordinate 18,853 downwards.
AAGAATAAAAATTTGGGCAGGACATTCATTTTCACTGCTGCAATCCGTCCCAACAAAGACAATTGCAATTTTTCCCAACTCTCCATTTCTTTTTGAATTGTCCCCCATAGTTTTTCATAATTATTTTTATATAGCTTTGTATTAGAGGGCGACAAAATCACCCCCAAATATTTAACCCTTTTAACAATCTCAAATCCAGTTAATCCTTCTAGGAGAGCCTTCTGCAAAACTGTCATATTTCTAGCCAAAATTTTTGTTTTCTGTATATTTACTTTAAATCCAGAAACCTTCCCATATTGTGTTATTATCTCCATCAGGTCCACAACAGAGTTCTCTGGCTGGGTCACTGTAACAACCAGATCATCTGCAAATGCTCTCAATCTATAATCCTGATCTCCAACTTGTATCCCCTTAATTTTTTCCGAATTCCGAATCTTAACCAATAATATCTCTAATGTTAACACAAATAACAAGGGCGATAGCGGCTTAGTTTTGATTATGGCAGACCATCTGATCATTTGGTGGTTAGTCTAATGCACTCCTAAAGAAGCTAGGTGAAGAAAAATTCACTGTACTTTCTTAATATTCTAAGTGGCTAAGTCGTATCCTTATGTTTACATCCAATCTCTTTCCTCACCACCAACATCTGGTATTTACAGTATTTAGCCAACATTAAGGCTATAGCTCTGCCAGTAGAAGCTAAATATGGTGCTGGGCTATCTCTCTTGTAAAAACAAACGAACAAAAAAACCCCCCCAACATGACATTTTGGACCGCACATTTTCTATTTGTGTCCCGGTTTCAGCTCCAGACTCTATGCCTTAAGTACGCAAACATTTTAAAGTTCTCCCCAACAGTTGATGCTCATCGCTTCATTCTGTTCAGTTTGAATCAACAAAGACAGCAAAACCCTTTGCAAATGTTAGGCTCTGGTCTCCCGAGAAAGGTTAGCGTTCACTTTATATTGAAGGAGAATCTGAAGCTGGATAGAAATAATCCAGTGGTGGGATTCAAATATGTGAACAACCGGTTCTCTGGGTGGATGCCGCTTCCAAAAGTCCGCTCTGGGCCTGGGCAACCAAAAATTAGTTACTGGTTCTGCCGAACTGGCGTGAACCAGCTGAATCTCATCACAGAAATAATCCTAGGGTCCCCCAGTAGCTCTTTTCCAAGGAAGGGCACATGCTGAAGCTTGCTAGATGTGAGGCTCTTGAGGTCTTCAAATAGCACTTGGCTTTGATAGCTGTTCTGTACCAGCTTACTACCGGCCCTGCAGAAAAGGCAGGGACAACCCCTTTACAAACGGCAAGAGGCTGGAACTAAGCCTGCCAAATTTATTAACATAAAACAGAGCAAAACAAGACACAAACCATGAAACAGGAGCTATTCAAACGGTTGCCTTCAGCAAACCAGCCCTCCCACACATTCCCCTTTTAAACAGTTCAAGGCGTGGCTTCTCTCTGCCTCCTTCTGAGGTGCCCCATTGCCTTCCTCTGTTTACTCCTGCTTGACTGCCTCCTGCGTCGGGCGTCCTTGAACAGGGCCAGCTGTGGGTCATCTTCATCCACGCTGTCAGGCTCACACAGCTGGGTCTGCCTGGCTGAGGGCTCTGCGGAGCCTCAAGGCTATCCTCAGCAAGCTCTCCAACACCCCCCTCCTCCTCCTCTGAATCGTCCGACACAACTGCCGAACCCACAGGCTGAACCTGAATCACAACAATAGCTGTAGGGGTCCACACGTAGCCACAATAACACCAGAGAAACCTGCATCAAACTGTTATAATGCAAGCTCCATGTTTTATCCTGGTATTGTGCAGGAGAAGGGATGGCACAACCTGGAGGTGGAGTGAAAAGGGGGAATCAGCCTAGAATCCCTACGTAGCCACAAAAGAACTAACCCCAACTGCTCTTGAGTGCTGTTGACCCTTATCTTACTTAAGCAGGGGCCCGACTGTTACTTCAGAAGATTCTTGTGTCTAGACTCCTAGAAATAAATCAGCTTATTTGAATCTTCATGTGTGGAGCTGGTCCTTCACACCTGACAATAAATGGTGGAACTGTATTGTGACAATATCAAGCAAATTCATCACTTGCCTCTCCGGTCTCCATTGCTCCTGAAGATAGACACATCCATGTGGTTTTCTTGGGAATAATGCAGCGGTAAGTTGCAAATGACTTCTGGAAGTTTTTCAACTTCCCAGTCCACCCCTAGAGCCATCTAGTCTTCTTTCATCCAAATATTAAGCGTGCACGAAGCTTCTGAGCTCTGTCAAAATCAGGAAGGTTTTACATCTGCTGAGACATGTTTTAAGCTATGTTTTAATACTATCAGGCAGAAGCAATGAGATCCACTTATAAATGGTTCACGTCAGCTACTTTATTACATGCTACCTATATTATAGGAATCTCCCCAGACTGTTTATATTCTCTTGGGAACAAATAATCCCCATGAACCTAGTGGGGTCATGCTTCTTGTGCCTTTTATGAATGGTTAAAGTCAACTACTTTGTTACATTCCACCTATATTACAGGAATCTCCCCAGACTGTTTATCTTCTCTTGGGAACAAATAATCCCCATGAACTTAGTGGGGTCATGCTTATGCCTCTTGTGGCTTTTCAAGGACTCAAGACTAGAGCTCTGCTTGGCCCCTCCTCCCTGCCTAGATGGTAGTTCCCCAACATATACCTTACTAATATGGTATGATACAATGCCCCAAACATGTTAAGAATGGAAAAATGGGACAGCGAAGCTCATTAACAATCCTCTCATGCTTGCGTTTCAAGCACTTTAGGTTAACTTTTAAATAAAATTGTTGTGACAATTTGACTCTGAAGCTGCAATGGAGAAGATGCTAGACTTGGCGAATGTCTTATAAAGCCTTGAGTCACTAAGGAAAGACCATCTGTTAACGGAAACCATCATTTTACTTCTGGCTTAAGTGATGTCTTGTGCATTTGGTAGATAGCGCAGCTACAGAAAACACTTATTTCAGAGCAAACACATTTTAAATATGGATGTTATTTTGAAGGAAACTAGGTTAAGAGAGGGATTTGAATCTGAATGAGAAGACTCAGCATGACAGTGATTATTCTTAAGAGCTGAACTCAAAAGATGCAGCACATCCAAATAGATCTATCATATGCACTTACCTAAGGATCACTAATAAGGGACGCAGTGGCTCAGTGGTTAGGACACTGCGCTTGTCGATCAGAAGGTCGGCAGTTTGGCAGGTCGAATCCCGAGCACCGCATAACAGAGTGAGTGCCTGTTACTCGTCCCAGCTTCTGTCAACCTAGCAGTTCGAAAGCACATAAAAAATGCAAGTAGAAAAATAGAGACCGCTACGGTGGGAAGGTAACAGCGTTCCGTGCGCCTTTGGTGTCTAGTCATGCCGGCCACATGACCACGGAGACATCCTCAGACAAGCGCTGGCTCTTTGGCTTTGAAACGGAGATGAGCACCGGCCCCTAGAGTCGGAAACGACTAGCATGCATGTGCGGGGGAACCTTTACCTTTACCTTTAAGGGTCACTAATAGTTTATCATTATTAAAGTATCAGAGTTTGTTAATGTTTGGCAGAGGGGCCGTAATTCTGTATGCAAAGCAAATTCTTTGCATACAAAAGACCTCAGATCAATCTCTGCCAATCGCTTACGATGATAGAAAGATGTTTGCATGACATCCTGAATCACCCAGCCCATATTATTTACGTTTCAATTGTAGCAAGCATTTCTGAAAATTGGATTCATTGATTAATCCATGCCAAAGTAACCATGGTTTAATCTCTTGAGCAAAGCCAGCCAGAATAAAGCTGTTTTCTAAACATCCCCTTTCTGAAAAAGGTTCAGTGGAATGCAGGGAAGTTTTACTACTGCAATTAAAATTCTTAATAATAATTATATCCCAAAATATTTTTTTAAAAAAATCCAGGAACTCAGTAAGGTTTACCTTCAAGGAAATTTATTTATTTATTATTTATTTTATTAAACTTATATACCGCCCTTCTCCCGTAGGACTTAGGGCGGTTCACAAGGTTTTTTAAAACAATGCAACAAGTTACAAAAATTAAAAACAATTAAAATAATTACACTCACCTTGAAATATAACACAATTACAATTAAAAAAATGTGTTTGACGTGACTGTAAGTCAAAACTGAAGACGGGACTGCAGGATAGATCCAAAGTAACAGCATAACTAGGGCTAGGATGTCAAATTTCAATTGGCCACTAGATGGCAGCAAAGAGATATTGACATCCTTAACTTGTTGCTGTTATCTAGTGGTCAACTGGATTTTTGCAGTCAAGAAACAGCAGTTTAAGCATAATCCCACTGAATTCAAGTGCATTAAACCCAAAGCTAAATTAATTTCTATCCAATCAATCCAATGTTGGTCAGAATCTCGTGACAGAGTTTCCAGGAAGGTGTACAAAGCAGAACCATGGGATTGTACTAAACGAAATCTGCCTATTTAGTAACATGTTATAAGGACAAGAAAAACTTATCTAAGTTCCCTATCATCAATTAAGGGACCGGATGAAAAACCTATTAGCATTATTTAAAGCTCCAGGGTCCTTGGTGCTCTCTGAGCTTGGGTGGTTTTCTTGCAGATGTTTCATTACCCAACTAGGTAACATCATCAGTGCTAGGAGAGTGTGAGGATTGCTCTTATTTTTATAGACCAGTGGCTTGTCAAGCTGAGTTTTTGTCTGACTGCTTTCAACCCATGACTTGCTGCCAATATTGTGACAAAACACCCGTTCCTACACCTTCCAGATCTAGAACAAAGCGCTAAATCGCAAAGATGGCTGTTCAGTGTTCAGTTTAGGAACGTTGTGGTATTATTACTTCCTCCTCCATTTTTCCTCTGGCTGAAATGATAAAACAGAAGGATTTTCCAGCTCACCTCCACTGCCTTGAAGCTGATGGAGCACGCTGTAGAGCAGGGGGTGTGCAACCTCGACAACTTTAAGACTTGCGGACTTCAGTCACGCTGGCTGAGGAATTCTGGGAGCTGAAGTCCGCAAGTCTTAAAAGTTGTCGAGGTTGCAGATCCCCTGCTGAAGAGCATTACAAAAACGCCGTCGGGTGTTTTTGCATTGACAACAGACGGAGATGCAACCACATCTTCTTCTTTTTGCTTTTAGAGTCAGATGATGCTGGGGGTGGGTGGGGTGAGAAGGTGCTCGAGAATCTAGCTAGACATAATACTACTGAACCTAGCGTGAGAACCAAGGTTGTTGAAATAAGAGATGATAAAGAACTGGCAGGCTGGAGAGCTGGAGGGGAAGCCCACTCTTCAAACTAATTGGGGAATGTGATTTATGACTGTTAACTGGAGGAGGGAATTGTGCTTTGATACTAGGTGCTCAGGGGAAGGGAACTCAGATTTTGGCTTCAATTATGTTAGTGCCGATGCTATGCTACTCAAATAAAGATTCTTTAAGGTAAACAATGCCTTGAAGTTCTTTGAAGAGTTTCATCTGTCAGAACCATGACATCATGGATATAACAAAATAACAGAATTGGAAAAGGATTTTGGAGGTCATCTAGCCCAACCCCCTGCTCAGGCAGGAAACCCTATACCATTTCAGACAAATGGCTGTCCAGTCTCTTCTTAAAAATGTCCAGTGTTGGAGCATGCACCACTTCTGGAGGCAGGTTGTTCCACTGGTTAATTATTCTCACTGTCAGGAAGTTTCTCCATAGTTCCAGGTTGCTTCTCTCCTTTATTCCTTTCCCTCTGTTGCTTCTTGTCCTGCCTTCAGGTGCTTTGGAGAATAGGTTGACTCCCTCTTCTTTGGGGCAGCTCCTCAAATATTGGAACATTTGCTATCATATCACTCCAACTCATGTTTTGCCAGGGTGGTTGGGTCAAGATACTTCCTGAAATGTTAAAAAGAAGGACATTGTAGGACAAAGAATTGGTCACTTGCCTAAGATGCCTGAACAGGATTTCAGCTTCCTGAGAAAACTGGGACAATGTACGGTGTGCCACTGGTGTGTTCTTCAACAAAAGCCTGTTGAATGCCAATCACATGAGAGAGAGAGAGAGAGAGAGAGAGAGAGAGAGAGAGAGAGAGAGAGAGAGAGAGAGAGAGAGAGAGAGAGAGAGAGATTCTCCAGTTTTTGGCTGAACGGATGGAATTGGAAATTGTTCTCTCTGCTTTGCATTGTCATAACAGGTGTACCGTTTCTCAACTGGTGAGTGCGTGGCCTCTGAAATGTTGTTGTTGGTTGCGAAGTTGTGTCTGACCCATCGCAACCCCATGGACAACATTCTTCCAGGCCTTCCTGTCCTCTACCACCTTCAGGAGTCCATTTAAGCTCACGCCTACTGATTGGGCTTCCAACTGGCTCCGCACTGCATATTCCAGTCCTATATATATGGCCAAATCATCCACACTTGAAGAGCTATTAAAGGGCTATAAAAACAAAGCCTTCCCAATGTTAGCTTACACTTTGACAATGTCAGCAGTGGCTAACGCAAGCTTAGTGCTTAATAAAACTTGCTTTTCCTGGATATCAGTATGTTGTTGTTGTTGTTAGTTGTGAAGTCGTGTCCGACCCATCGTGACCCCATGGACAATGTTCCTCCAGGCCTTCCTGTCCTCTACCATCTTCTGGAGTCCCTTTAAATTCATGCCTACTGCTTCAGTGACTCCATCCAGCCACCTCGTTTTCTGTCATCCCCTTCTTCTCTTGCCCTCAATCTTTCTCAGCATTAGGCTCCAGTGAGTCTTCTCCTGCACCATAGTTCAAAGGCTTCAATTCTAGTAGAGTATTTTTAGATGAAGTTGGCAGGAAGACGTTTGCCCTAACCTTCACATTATCATGAGTGAACATATATACCTATATGGGCTTGGATCCATCTCAAACGATTTCAGCTTTGGACAAAATAGAGGGGCAGGTAGGCGCCTGTAAACAATGTGCCTTTTTCCATGCAGGATGGTGACAGCCTGCTCAGTATGGCTGTTACTTCATCTTTATTAAAGGAGAACACAGCCAACTCACCTTAGCTGTTACCTCTGCTCCAGCTTTCGTTTCATAAAACTGTCTCTGAACTGGTTGTGTAGCATGGAGGACAACTCAAAAGTCCCGATGGAATAAAAACAACACCCTCGTGGCACCTTAGCAACTAATGGACTGATCACGCACAGTTCATCAGTCACAGGAAACGTGACAACGACTTGTAAATATTTGTGAGTTTGGACTGGAGCTGTGCAAAGATTGATCATCCCACTTTATAGCCCGATTCTCAGCTGGGGCTCCAGATTTATCTGCCTGGCTTGCTCTGCACATTGACTTATTCCTGCTTTGAACGTTGCTTAAGAAAACCTGCTCTTCTAAAGAGAGAAATAAATGTAGACCAGTGCTGCCTTATTCTTCCCCTGAAATGACTCCAGGATCCCTGCGGATTTTATTCCTTCCAAAATGCAGGAAAACAACAACAACAACAACAACAACAATTGCATTCTGCTTTGGGTTTTTACTGAACTGCACCCCACTGACACCCATTCACAAAATTACACTTGACATGTGATGGTTATAGGATACTAAGCTTATTGGTTACTGATAGATTTCCGGTTATTGGTAACCAACTGTTGGGAAACTGCTCGGTAAGTTGGAAGTGGGTGTCAAGCAAGGACTCAGTTTGGAATCCTTGCGCAGCCACAAGAGTTGAAGATTGTGTGGGAGGGTGAGTTTCATGAGCTGTTGCCAAGCATTTAAGGGCCTTGTGTGAATGTCATATATATATATTTAATCCCATTTATATCCCACCCTTCTCTGAAGACTCAGGGCGGCTTACAATTTAAAGCACAAAGCACTACCGTGCAGTCTAGTTCTCCAAATGTCAGAGCTATGAAAGAGTTAGATAAGTGACAGAGACCATACCCAGCAATATAGCCCCTGTTATCATCTGCATACGATAAAACTATGACCAGGCAAAAAGCGAAAGAAATTCTGAAGCCTTCCTTCTGAAGATAAAGTGAACGTGGCCCTCTCTGTGCAAGGGAGAGACAATTTCCATCTACTTACTGCTAGATGCACACCATTAATAAAGAAAGGTAAGCAATGCTTGTGGATGCCAATTTTATGTTCTCCATGTCCTTCTGACTGTTCTGTTCAGAGCAATTTATACTATCAAATCATGTGTGTGTGTGTGTGTGTGTGTGTGTGTGTGCGTGTAACTCTGCCCACTGCCAGCAGTTCGATCTTAAGCAGCTCAAGGTTGACTCAGCCTTCTATCCTCCCGAGGTCAGTAAGATGAGGACCCAGATTGTTGGGGGCAAATATGCTGACTCTGTAAACTGCTTAGAGAGGGCTGTAAAGTACTATGAAGCGGTATATAAGTCTAAGTGCTATAGCTCTTCCTTCCTTCCTTCCTTCCTTCCTTCCTTCCTTCCTTCCTTCCTTCCTTCTTCTCATTCCCATCTCTTCCTTCCTGTCTTCCTTCCTTCCTCTCCCTTCTTCTCATTCCCATCTCCTTCCTGTTCTATTCCAGCCTACAACTGGCCCTGCAGAAATGTCAGAGACAACCCCTTTGTTATATTCAAGAGGCTGGAATTAAGCCAACCAAATCTATTTACAAAAACTAAATGAAACAGTTCAAAACAGAGTAAAACAAATACAGACTGAGACTATATCAGAAGCTCTGCAAACGGTTGCCTTCAGCAACCAGCACCTCCCACACATTCCCCTTTTAAACAACAGTCTCAGGGCGTGGCTTCTCTTTGCCTCCTCCCGAGGTGCCTCATTGCTTTTCTTTGTTCACTTCTGCTTGTTTGCCTCCTGTTTCGAGCATCCTTGAACAAAGCCAGCTGTGGATCGTCTTCGTCTAATCTTTCAGGCTCACACAGCTGGGTCTGAGGAGGAACAAGACGGGAGGGGCCTGGCTGAGAGCTCTGCGATGCATCTGCAACCAAAGGCTCTCCAAACCCCTCCTCCTCCTCAGAACTGTTTGATTCAGCTGCCGAAACCACAGGCTGACGCTGAATCACAACACTTCCTTCCTTCCTTCCGTCATGGTGGCACAGTGGTTTGAATGCAGTATTGCAGGCTAATCCTGTTGACTCCCGATTGCCGGCAGTTCCACAGTTTGATTCTCACCAGCTCAAGGTTGACTCAGCTTTCCATCCTTCCCAGGCCAGTAAAACGAGGACCCAGATTGTTGGGGGAAAATATGTTGGCTCTGTAAACTGTTTAGAGAGGGCTGTAAACCACTGTGAAGCGCTATGTACATCTAAGTGCTGCTGCTCCTACTACTTACGAATGACTCTCGTGGCTTGGGCCTGACATCAACCAGTGCTGTTGTAGACTTCCAAATAGGTTCCTACTCCTTCCGACAGCATACAACTTTCCTGAATCCAGTTAGGTGTTGAGTTTGGCCAGTCGTGCTATTTATGGCCCTTTCTGTAAAGGCTTCCCTCTCCTACTATTATCCTACCTTGCTTCCTTCCTTGGCCAGTGGTTTTACAGAGAAAAATCAAGAACATTCTTGCACCCGCGCTGATTTATCCAAGAAAGTGTGACACCGACTGGCTGCTTCATGCTTTTCTTTCTTATCTCCCCAATGGACCCTTCTTTCCTTTTTGGTTACATAATTAGTGCCTGGGGCTGAATTAATGGTTCTCGGCTCAAGATGAGTAATTCAACCTCTTGCCCTTCCAGAATCTGACTCTTCAAATTGGAGAGATGCAAAACAAAACAAGAAAAAAATATCCCCCAGTCGCTGGAAAGATTGGTTTAAGTGCCTGCCAAGAAGGGGAAAATTTCAGGGTCCAAAAAGGGGTTCAGCGCATAGGTGGAAGAGGAGGAGTGGAAACCCAGCCCATAAATAGCTCAGAGATTTAGTTAGAACTGCCTTTCGGCTCTTTTCCTGATCAAATGTTCAAACCAAAGAAGGTTGTGAGCACGGAGCCGTAAAGCTGAGAGGAAGGGTCCAATTAATTCTTTGCGTTCTCAGATTCCGCAGGGATTTTAACAAAGTAAGAGAGTTGGAAGGGACCTTGGAGGTCTTCTAGTCTAACTCTGGGCTCAGGCAGGAAACCTTATACCAAGGGGCCTCAAACCCTGGTCCGTGGACTGGTACCGGGCCGTGGCATGCCAGCAACCGGTCCGCAGAAACAAGCAAAGCCCCATCTGTGGGATGCAGGCAGCACACAAAACCACACACTCTCCAATCCGTGGAAAAACCTCTTTCCGTGGAACTGGTTCCTGGTGCCCCAAAGGTTGGGGACCCTCTGCCTTATACCATTTCAGACAAGTGGCTGTCCAGTCTCTTCTTAAAAACTTCCAGCGTTGCAGCATTCACAACTTCTGGAGGCAGGTTGTCCCACTGGTTAATTGTCCTCACTGTCAGGAAGTTTCTCCTTACTTCTAGGTTGCTTCTCTCCTTGATGAGTTTCCAGCCATTGTTTCGGGAGCTCTGAGAATAGGTTGACTACAGAGAGGTGAATCATGAGTGGCTGGAATCTGGGACTGAATCAACTCCACCTTCTTATCATGAAGGAGGCAACGTCAGATCTGTAACCTCCTCAAACTTGAGATAGACCAGACCTGGGCATTTTATGGTCTCTGGGCCACATTTGGACATTTGACTGGCCTTGTCTGGCATGCATGAGGTCAATAGGAAATTAGAAATCGAATGTCTGTTGAAGAAGAAGAACAGAAGAACAGAGTTGGAAGGGACTTTGGAGGTCATCTAGTCCAACCCCCTTGTAGGAAACCCTATACCATTTCAGACAAATGGCTGTCTAATCTCTTCTTAAAAAATTCCACTGTTGGAGCATTCACCACTTCTGGAGGCAGGTTGTTCCATTGGTTCATTGTTCTAACTTGTCAGGAAGTTTCTCCTTAATTCTAGGTTGCTTCTCTCCTTGACTAGTTTCCATCCGTTTCTTCTTGTCCTGCCTTCAGGTGCTTTGGAGAATAGCTTGACTCCCTCTTCTATGTGGCAGCCCCTCAAATATTCGAACACTGCTATCGTGTCACCCCTGGTCCTTCTCTTCATTAAACTAGACATATTCAGTTCCAGCAACTCTTCCTTATGTGTTTTAGCCTCCAGTCCTCTGGTCATCTTTGTTGCTCTTCTTTCCAGAGTCTCATGTGGACGCTTTAAATGTGGCTTTTTATAGAATTTTCCATGGAGGAATCCAATCGCAGTCAGGATCCCATCCTTTCCCTCGGCCTGATAGTTTTGATTAAAATTGCCCCCTTTCCCCTGCCCCCAAGTTGGCAGTTCTCAGGGGGAAATAGCAGCACTTGAGTCATTTTAATCAAGATCACGGCATGAGAGAGGGACTTAATGTTCCTCCACTCTTAATGTGGGCAACTTCCCTGTAGATAGTATCGAAAAAGACTCATTAAACTGTGTTTGCAAAATACAAGGTCACCCTGAATTTCAGATCGCCTCCCTTTCATACAAGGATATTTCAACAGGAAAAAAAACACTTAAATCCTCTGAAGGAGAATATTTGTAACTCAAGGTTGAACTGTGGGGTCCTTGGTGCTCTCTGAGCTGGCTTGTTTCCTTGCAGATGTTTCATTACCCAACTAGGAAACACCATCAGTGTTAGAAAAGAATGGGGTTTGAGGTGGAGGAGGACTGTGGGGTCTTTGGTGCTCTCGGAGCTTGCTTGTTTTGTGGCAGAATTTTCATTACCCTATCGGTGCTAGAAGGAAGAGGAGGTGTGGAGTGAGGAGGAGGAGGAAGACAAAGAAGAAGAAGAAGAAGAAGAAGAAGAAGAAGAAGAAGAAGAAGAAGAAGAAGAAGAAGAAGAAGAAGAAGAAGAAGTAGAAGAAGACAATGACTGTGGGGTCCTTGGTGTTCTCTGAGCTCGCTTGTTTTCTTGCAGATGTTTCATTACCCTAACTAGGTAACATCATCAGTGATAGAAGGAAGAGGGGTTGTGGAGGGAGGAGAAGGAAGAGGAGGAGGAGGAGGAAGACAAAGAAGAAGAAGAAGAAGAAGAAGAAGAAGAAGAAGAAGAAGAAGAAGAAGAAGAAGAAGAAGAAGAAGAAGGAGAAGAAGAAGAAGAAGACAATAACTGTGGGGACCTTGGTGTTCTCTGAGCTTGCTTGTTTTCTTGCAGATGTTTCATTACCCTAACTAGGTAACATCATTGGTTCTAGAAGGAAGAGGGTTTGTGGAGTGAAGAGGAGGAGGAGGAGGAGCAGGAGGAGGAGGAGGAGGAGGAGGAGGAAGATAATGACTGTGGGGTCCTTGGTGCTCTCTGAGCTTGGAGGTTTTCTTGCAGACGTTTCATGACCCTAACTAGGTGACATCATCAGTATTAGTTTGCACTCCTCACTAGCACTAACGATGTTCCTCCCTTAAATCCTTACCTGCATTATCAGTAAAGGTTAAAAAAACCCCACCCCTCCTATATTTGATATAAATTATTATTTTTTGGACAGGAGAACATAGCTCAGTTCAAACACTGAAGGTCACATCTAGTTTGACTCAAAGTCTGCAGTTTCAAGTCTAGATTCTTGGCTGGTACGGTCTACAGCAATAGCAATAGCACTTATCTATCCCTTTGCACTGCTTGACAGCCCTCTCTAAGCAGTTTACAGAGTCAGCATCTTGCCCCCAACAATCTGGGTCCTCCTTTTACCAACTTCAGAAAGACGGAAGGCTGAGTCAACAATGAGCCGGAACACAACAGCAGAATAACAGACCTGGAAGGTACCTTTGGAGGTCATCTAGTCCAACCCCCTGCTCAGGCAGGAAACCCTATACCCGTGGTGGTGAACCTGTGACACGTGTGCCACAGGTGGCACGCAGAGCCCCCTCTGTGGGCACACGTGCCGTCACCCCAGTCCTAGGCCTACAGCTGGGTTTTATAAAACCTTTTCGCTGCAGGCCTCTGCCGCCATTTGCAAAAAACCCCCAAGTTCAATCAATTTCAATTTGTTGTGGGGAAAAAAAAGATCTCGCACAGTTGGAATTGATTGATTGAAATTTTTAGTCCCACCCAGTCTGCCGTTACCACCGCAGCCACGTCCACCCAATGGGCCATGCGCACCCAACTGGCCACACCCACCCAATGGGCCACGCCCACCCGGCACCCGATGATACATGTGGGTTTTGGGTTGCAGTTTGGGCACTCGGTCTCTAAAAGGGTTGCCATCACTGCCCTATGCCATTTCAGACAAATGGCTGTCCAGTCTCTTCTTAAAAACTTCCAGTGTTGGAGCATTCACAGCTTCTGGAGGCAAGTAGTTCCACTGGTTAATTGTTCTCACTGTCAGGAAATTTCTCCTTAGTTCTAGGTTGCTTCTCTCCTTGATCAGTTCCCATCCGTTGCTTCTTCTTGTCCTGCCTTCAGGTGCTTTAGGGAATAGGCTGACACCCGCCCCCCTACTCTTCTTTGTGGCAACCCTTGAGATATTGGAAGGCTGCGCTCATGTCACCCCTAGTCCTTTGTTCCATTAAACTAGACATATCCTATTCCTGCAACAAATACAACTGCATGGCTTTTATTTCAAAGGCAGCTGCCTTTTTATTTTCCAATTTACTGTACGTAAATGCACACCGGCATGCCTATGCACCTTTACAATAGCAACCCTATCGGCTCAGCCAGCTACAACAATTCCAGTTTTTCATGTTTGCCTGTTGAAAAACATAATAACTAATAGCCCACCCCTGAACTAGACTTTGGTGTCTGGTGCTTTAGAAAAGAGGAAGAACAGAGTAAAAGGAATCCTGAAGTCCTTGGCACCCATCTTCTGGAAACGTAGAAGAGTTATAGAGACCTCACAAAGAGTACTCTGTAAGCAACATTCCACCGAGTAAAGGTAAAGGTTCCCCCGCACATGCGTGCTAGTCGTTTCCGACTCTAGGGGACGGTGCTCATCTCCGTTTCAAAGCCGAAGAGCCAGCGCTTGTCCGAGGACGTCTCCGTGGTCATGTGGCCGGCATGACTAGACGCCAAAGGCGCACGGAACGCTGTTACCTTCCCACCGGAGTGGTCCATATTTTTCTACTTGCATTTTTACGTGCTTCCGAACTGCTAGGTTGGCAGAAGCTGGGACGCATAACAGGCGCTCACTCTGTAACACGGCACTCGGGATTCGACCCGCCAAACTGCCGACCTTCTGATCGACAAGCTCAGCATCCTAACCCACTGAGCCACCGCGTCCCATCGAGTAGATGTGACTATTTACCACCACTCAGCAGGTTTTTTTAAATTTTAATTCCATTTATATCCCACCCTTCTCCGAAGACTCAGGGCGGCTTACAAACTTAGCAGTAGCCTTCATTCTATGTATATGCCTGCTTATTAGGGCTTTCACCCCCCCCAAGCGGCATTATTACAAAGTCAGCTTAATTGCCCCCAACAATCTGGGTCCTCATTTTACCTACCTCGGAAGGATGGAAGGCTGAGTCAACCTTGAGCCTGGTGGGACTCGAACCTTCACTAATTGCAGGCAGCTGGTGTTACTTAAGGAGGCATCAGCCCACTGCTCCACCAAGGCACCAAGTTGAGGATTAGAGTAAGGCAACTGTAGTGTGATGGGACAACACCACTAAATTCTTCCCTGTATCTATTAGTGTTTTGATTGCTAGGTAGTTTTAACCTCCCAGCAGCCAGAGATGATTGCTTCAGGAAAGAAAAATGAGTTTTTGAAAGCAATTTTCTCTGGCAAACAATGAACTGAAGAATGTATGTTCAAAGCAAGCAAAGGGGAAAAAAAAAGAATCCGGTTTCAAAAAGTGCTAGTATTTTTGGATTAAACCATTGCTGTCTAAGTAAATGTAGCCCTTGGCTTCAAGAAAGAAAACGTCCGGAATTCTTTGCTAAATTTCTTTGAACAAAAGTCTCCATTGGGTATGGCGGCAGGGCTTTTTAAAGTTCAAGTGACGGTTCTTTCAGCCCTGTTTTCAAATCTTAGGCCGCGAGAAAGCCATTCATTTTAAAATGAGCCAGGCTCTTAAACGTTCTCAAAGAATTAGGAAACGGAGATATTGCTATTTTTTCCCCCCTATCCGTTTCAATTTCATACGTTTAAAAAATAAATAAATAAATAAGCGCAAAACTAGCGCTCGGCAAGACTTCGTGAATCCTCCAGTTTCATTTTTCATTTCTTTTTTTTAAAATAAAAGATATTATCCCAAAGGAAGGGGGATAGGCAGATTTTGATGTTCTGATGGGGTTAAAGATATCATTATTTATTTATTTATTATTATTTATTATTTAAACTTATATACCGCCCTTTTCCCGTAGGACCCTGGGCGGTTCACAAGGCGATTAAAACAATATAACAATACAAAAGTTAATAAGGTGCTGGTAATGACCTAAGGGACGCGGTGGCTCAGTGGGTTGGGATGCTGAGCTTGTCGATCAGAAGGTCGGCAGTTTGGCGGGTCGAATCCCGAGTGCCGCGTAACAGAGTGAGCGCCTGTTACTCGTCCCAGCTTCTGCCAACCTAGCAGTTTGAAAGCACGTAAAAATGCAAGTAGAAAAATAGGGACCACTGCGGTGGGAAGGTAACAGCGTTCCGTGCGCCTTTGGCGTCTAGTCATATCGGCCACATGACCACGGAGACGTCCTCGGACAAGCGCTGGCTCTTCGGCTTTGAAACGGAGATGAGCACCGCCCTCTGGAGTCAGAAACGACTAGCACGCATGTGCGGGGGAACCTTTACCTTTTTAATGACCTATAAAGCCCTAAATGGCTTGGGTCCGGATTATCTAAGGGAACATCTGCTGCCGGCATCAACTTCCCATCGTCCTGTGCGCTCCCACAGGGAGGGCCTTCTTATTGTACCGCCGGTTAAGGAATGCCGGCGGGTTATCCCCAGGGGAAGGGCGTTCTCTGTGGGCACGCCGGCCCTTTTGAACCAGCTTCCCATGAAGCTTAGGCCCGTCCCCGACCTTCGCTCATTTCGTAGGGACTTGAAAACTTGGTTTTTTGAGTTGTCTGGCCCAGACTGAGGGGTTTTAATTTTTAATTAATGGGGTTTTAGTTAAGTTCAGGGATTAATTTAATCTTCGTTTTAATCGTTTTTAATTCTATATGATGTATTTTAACTTTTAATTTTCCCTGTAAACCGCCCTGAGTCCTACGGGAATAGGGCGGTATATAAATTTAAATATAAAAATAAATAAATAACAAATTAAAATAAATTAAACTCTCCTTCATTAAAATCTAAAACCCTTAACTCTAATTAAAAAACCCAATTACAATAGGTTAAAAATTAAAAGTTCTCAGTCCTGGCCGGAAAGCTCAAAGAGTCAGGTCTTCAGGTCCCGGCGGAACGAACGAAAATCAGGGGCAGTCCTGAGCTCTACGGGCAGCTGGTTCCAAAGGGCAGGCGCGCCCACCGAGAAGGCCCTGCCTCTGGG
>NW_028148275.1:22500-25380 GCF_947247035.1 Vipera ursinii | reverse complement strand
GACTAATGGAAACGTTTCATTAATAGTTCCTTCGGATTTACGATTCCTGCTTTACCTAATTATTGAGCAGTGACTTGATCTTCGTAACAGCGCTTGTCCGAGGACGTCTCCGTGGTCATGTGGCTGGCATGACTAGACGCCAGAGGTGCATGGAATGCTGTTACCTTCCCACCGGAGTGGTCCCTATTTTTCTACCTGCATTTTTACGTGCTTTCGAACTGCTAGGTTGGCAGAAGCTGGGACACATAACAGGCGCTCACTCTGTTACGCGGCACTCAGGATTCGACCTGCCAAACTGCCGACCTTCTGATCGACAAGCTCAGTGTCCTAACCCACTGAGCCACCGCATCCCTTTTGTTAACATTTTAAAATATCCAAATAACTGAATAAGGCTGGCATTCAACTTTCTGCTGGAGCAAGCAAAGGAAGAAATAATAAATGGAGGGAACAAAGCTAAAAATAAAATAAAATAGGAAAGCAATGTTGGAAGATGGAATGGGGAAGAAAAAAAAAAGCTGAAAGAATTCTGAAAACTGTGTCTTAAAAAGCGTTTATTAAAATAAAATAACTCGATCAGGCTGCAGCATTGGACTGTTGTTTCCGAAGAACATCCTGAGATTTAAACTCCGTGTGAACAATTCTTCTATCAAAAATTAATGAAACTTCCCTCTTACTAAAGCTTTATTTTTAAGACGTATTTTGCATGTTCCCTCCAATCAATCAATCAATCAATCAATCAATCAATCAATCAATCAGAATATTGCTGGAAGGAACCTTGGAGGTCTTCTAGTCCCACCCCGTGCTCAAGCAGGAGACCCTGTACCATTTCAGACAGGTGACCGTCCAGTCTCTTCTTAAAAACCTCCAGTGATGGAGCACCCAGAACATCTGGTGGCGAGCCGTTCCATGGGTTAATTGTCCTCACTGTCAGGAAATCTCTCCTTAGTTCCAGGTTGCTTCTCTCCTTGATTAGTTTCCATCCGTTGTTTCTTGTCCTGCCTTCAGGTGCTTTTGGAAAATAAATTGACCACCCCTCCTCTTTGTGTCAGCCCCTCAAATGCTGGAATTTTGCTATCATATTAAACCTAGTCCTTTTTTCCCTCTAGACTGGCCATTCCTGCAACCGTTCTTCATATATTTTTGTCTCTGGTCCCTTAATCGTCTTAGTTGCTTTTCTTTACACTTTTTCCAAACTCTCAACATCTTTTTTTTCTAATGAGGTGATGCAGTATTTCAGGTATGGCCTTACTAAGGATTTATAAAGTGGTATTTTATCTTCTCACATCATTATTATTATTATTATTTAGATTATGATGAGAATACAACATACAGAAGAGAAGTAAAGATATATACTGTACATTGTTTTTGTTGTTAGATGCAAAGTTGTGTCCAACCCTCGCGACCCCATGGACAACGTTCCTCCAGGCCTTCCTGTCCTCTACCATCTTCTGGAGTCCATTTAGGCTCACACCTACTGCTTCAGTGACTCCATCCAGCCATCTCCTTCTCTGTCATCCCCTTCTTCTTCTCTTGCCCTCAACCTTTCCCAGCATTAGGCTCTTCTCCAGTGAGTCCTTCCTTCTCATTAGGTGGCCAAAGTATTTGAGTTTTAACTTCAGGATCTGACCTTCTAAAGAGCAGTCAGGGTTGATCTCCTCTAGGATTGACTGGTTTGATCGCCTTGCAGTCCAAGGGACTCACAGGAGTCTTCTCCAGCACCAGAGTTCAAAGGCCTCAATTCTTTGGCGCATATATACATAGTCTACATAATTATACTGTAAGTAAAACTTCTATGGAGGTATTGTGGTGACTGCCTAACTCAGGGGTCTTCAAACTTGGCCCTTTTATGACTTGTGGATTTCAGCTCCCAGAATTCCTCAGACAGGCATGCTGGAATTCTGGGAGCTGAAGTCTGCAAGTCATAAAAGGGCCATGTTTGAAGACCCCTGGCCTAACAGGATTTCCAATTCAGCTATGGAGGTGATTGCCTCTAGCATTGCTTGGTGCAGTTCTTTTAGGGAACCAGAGAACGTACATCATGAGTAGTCTTGTGCAATATTTTTAATAGTTTCCATATCCTCCACACAATCACAACAAGGTTTTTCCATTCCCCACTGATCCAGTGCAGAAGAATGTCTAAATAGAATCTTCTGACAGAAAGAATCTTTAATTCCAAGTTGCCTACTTTGTCATCTGGTTGTTTCAATGATCCTTTTTGGGTAATAGACTCATAACTACCATGTTTCCTGAAAGTAAGGCCTACACCAACAATAAGTCCTAGCTTGATTTTTTGGGGGTGGGCGTAATAAAAGCCCTACCCCAAAAATAAGCCCCAGTTTTGGGGTGAGACACACACCTAAAAATCCAAGTTAGGGTGGGGGGGTGGTATGGAGCTTCCCCACTCACCCTGCACCCACTTCCCTTGCAGCTAGAACTCTCCTCTCTGGCTCACTTCTTCTAAGGCCTCTTCTGCAGCCAGGACCCAAGCTATGGATTCAACACATAGCTCGGTTCGGTAAGACCTCAGCAGCCGAGCACCAAGCTATGGATTTAATCCATAGCTCGCTACTCAGCTGCTTAGAACTTCTGGAAAGGCCTGACTGCAAAATGCAGGTCTGAATACAGCTGCAGAACTTTGGCCTCAGAAGAAGTGGACCGGCTGGGTGGCGCTGTCAGTGCTAGAGGTGAGGTAAGGCCTACCCTGAAAATAAGATGTCTTTTGGAGGAAGAAGAAGGAGGAGGAGGAGGAGGAGGAGGAGGAGGAGGAGGAAGAAGAAGAAGAAGAAGAAGAAGAAGAAGAAGAAGAAGAAGAAGAAGAAGAAGAAGAAGAAGAAGAAGAAGACACAATCTTATTTTCAGGGAAACACAGTAGAACTTCAG
>NW_028148275.1:17500-20000 GCF_947247035.1 Vipera ursinii | reverse complement strand
CTCTCTCTCACCCCTTCCTTTGTCTTTCTTTTTCTTTCTTTCTTTCTTTCTTTCTTTCTTTCTTTCTTTCTTTCTTTCTTTCTTTCTTTCTTTCTTTCTTTCATCTATCTATCTATCTATCTATCTATCTATCTATCTATATCTATCTATCTATCTATCTATCTATCTATCTATCTATCTATATATATCTATATCTATATCTATATCTATATCTATATCTATATCTATATATCTATATCTATATCTATATCTATATCTATATCTATATCTATATCTATATATCTATATATCTATATATCTATATCTATATCTATATCTATATCTATATCTATATCTATATCTATTTGTTGTTGTTAGCTGCGAAGTCGTGTCCGACCCATCACGACCCTATGGACAACGTTCCTCCAGGCCTTCCTGTCCTCTACCATCTTCTGGAGTCCATTTAAGCTCACGCCTCCTGCTTCAGTGACTCCATCCAGCCACCTCATTCTCTGTCGTCCCCTTCTTCTCTTGCCCTCGATCTTCCCCAGCATTAGGCTCTTCTCCAGGGAGTCCTTCCTTCTCATTAGGTGGCCAAAGTACTTGAGTTTTAGCTTCAGGATCTGGCCTTCTAAAGAGCAGTCAGGATTGATCTCCTCTAGGACTGACCGGTTTGATCGCCTTGCAGTCCAAGGGACTCGCAGGAGTCTTCTCCAGCACCACAGTTCAAAGGCCTCAATTCTTTGGCGCTCAGCCTTTCTTATGGTCCAACTTTCACTACCATACATTGCAACTGGAAAGACCATAGCCTTGACTATACGCACTTTTGTTGACAGGGTGATGTCTCTGCTTTTTAGTGTGCTGTCCAGATTTGCCATGGCTTTCCTCCCCAGGAGCAAGCGTCTTTTAATTTCTTGGCTACAGTCCCCATCTGCAGTGATCTTGGAGCCCAGGAAAATAAAATCTGTCACTACCTCCATTTCTTCCCCATCTATTTGCCAGGAATTGAGAGGGCCAGATGCCATGATCTTGGTTTTCTTAATGTTAAGTTTCAACCCAAGTTTTGCACTCTCCTTCTTCACCTGCAACAAGAGGCTCTTTAGTTCTTCTTCACTTTCTGCCATTAGAGTGGTATCATCTGCGTATCTTAGGTTGTTGATATTTCTTCCGGCAATCTTAATTCCAACTTTTGATTCATCTAGCCCTGCCTTTCTCATGATGTGCTCTGCATATAAGTTAAATAGGCAGGGCGACAGTATACAGCCTTGCCGGACTCCTTTCCCAATTTTGAACCAATCAGTGGTTCCGTGTCCAGTTCTCACTGTTGCTTCTTGACCTGCATATAGGTTTCTCAAGAGACCAATAAGATGGTCTGGTACTCCCATCTCTTTAAGAACTTGCCACAGTTTGTTATGATCCACACAATCAAAGGCTTTAGCATAGTCAATGAAGCAGAAGTAGATGTTTTTCTGGAACTCCCTAGCTTTCTCCATGATCCAGCGTATGTTGGCAATTTGATCTCTAGTTCCTCTGCCTCTTCGAAATCCTGCCTGCACTTCTGGTAGTTCTCGATCCACATACTGCTGAAGTCTAGCTTGTAGGATTTTAAGCATGACTTTACTAGCATGAGAAATGAGTGCAATGGTGCGATAGTTTGAACATTCTTTGGCACTGCCTTTCTTAGGAATTGGAATGTAAACTGATCTTTTCCAATCCTGTGGCCACTGTTGAGTTTTCCAAATTTGCTGGCAAATTGAGTGTAGCACTTTTACTGCATTGTCTTTTAAGATTTTGAATAGCTCAGCTGGAATACTGTCACCTCCACTAGCTTTGTTGTTGCTCAGCTTTTCTAAGGCCCACTTCACTTCACATTCTAGGATGTCTGGCTCGAGGTCAGTGACCACCTCATTGTGATTATCAGGGACGTTAAGCTCATTCTTGTATAGTTCTTCTGTGTAATTTTGCCACCTCTTCTTAATCTCTTCTGCCTCTGTTAGGTCCCTGCCATTTTGGTCCTTTATCATGCCCATTTTTGCATTAAACGTTCCCTTCATTTCTCCAATTTTCTTGAAAAGATCTCTGGTCCTCCCTATTCTATTGTTTTCTTCTATTTCTTTGCACTGTTCATTTAAGAAGGCATTCTTATCTCTTCTAGCTATTCTCTGGAATTCTGCATTCAATTGGGTGTATCTTTCTTTTTCTCCCTTGCCTTTCGCTTCTCTCCTTTCCTCAGCTATTTGCAAAGCTTCCTCAGACAGCCATTTTGCTTTCTTGCATTTCTTTTTCTTTGGGATGGTTTTGGTTGCTACCTGTTGTACAATGTCACGAACCTCTGTCCATAGTTCTTCAGGCACTCTGTCTATCAGATCTAATTCCTTAAATCTATTTGTCACCTCTACTGTATATTCAACAAGGATATGATTTAATTCATACCTGACTGGCCTAGTGCTTTTCCCTACTTTCTTCAGTTTAAGCCTAAACTTTGCAAGGAGAAGCTCATGGTCTGAGCCACAGTCAGCTC
>NW_028148275.1:0-12500 GCF_947247035.1 Vipera ursinii | reverse complement strand
GGTATAGGGTTTCCTGCCTGAGCAGGGGGTTGGACTAGATGACCTCCAAGGTCCCTTCCAACTTCTTCTTCTCCTTCTTCTTCTTCTTCTTCTTCTTCTTCTTCTTCTTCTTCTTCTTCTTCTTCTTCTTCTTCTTCTTCTTCTTCTTCTTCTTCTTCTTCTTCTTCTTCTTTTTCTTTTTCTTTTTCTTTTTCTTTTTCTTTTTCTTTTTCTTCTTCTTCTTCTTCTTCTTCTTCTTCTTCTTCTTCTTCTTCTTCTTCTTCTTATTATTATTATTATTATTATTATTATTATTATTATTATTATTATTATTATTCCCAAAGCCTACTGGAAGAGCCATTGTTCCACCAGTTTAAACCTGTTCACTATGTGGGAAAGGAGAAAAAAGATGTTTCTCCTGCTAGCAAGTGAAATTTTAGGCACCACAATCTCCCCTTTTTATATTAATGGGACCACACCTTAATCTTCTTCACCGATTGCACCAAACAAAATTGTTTATCTGTTTATTTAGTTGTGAAGGTAGTCCGCTACACACAACCAGAACCGACCCCCAAAATTTATGTCGTTAAGTGGGACATTTGTTAAATCAACTTTGCCCCCATTTGACGACCTTTCTTGCCACTTATATTCAGTGAATCACTGCAGTTGTTAAGTGAGTAACACGGTTATAAAGTGAATTGGGCTTCCCCCCCATTGTCTTTGCTTGACAGAAGGTCGCAAAAAGAGATCACGAGACCGTCAAAATATGAGTCAGTTGCCAAGCGTCTGAATTTTCATCATGTCATCATGGGGATTCTACAAGGGTCATAAATAGAATAGAACAGAATAGAGCAGAACAGAACGGAACGGAACAAAATGAAATATGGACTGAACTGGACTGGACTGGACTGGAATAGAATAGAATAGAATAGAATAGAATAGAATAGAATAGAATAGAATAGAATGGAATGGAATGGAATGGAATGGAATGGAATGGAATGGAATGGAATGGAATGGAATGGAATGGAACGGAATATGGAATATGGAATATGGAATATGGAATATGGAATATGGAATATGGAATATGGAATATGGAATATAGAATGGAACGGAACGGAACAGAACAGAACAGAACAGAATAGAATAGAATAGAGCTGGAAGGGAACTTGGAGGTCTTCTAGTCCAGCCCCCTTCTCAAGCAGGAGAACCTGTCCTATACCATCTCAGACAAATGGTTGTCCAGTCTCTTCTTAAAAACCTCCAGTGATGGGGTGCCAGGACCAGTCACTGTGTCATTTTTTTCCAGCACTGTTGTAACTTCCAGCCATTGCTAAACAATTGATTGTAAAGTAAAGACTATCGGTATAAACCTGGGAGAAATCAGCATCCCTATAACCAGCAAAACCCTAAAAGCTTGCCCTAAAGTGGTAGAGCAGAACAGAACAGAAGAGAATAACAGAGTTGAAAGGCACCTTGGAGGTCTTCTAATCCAACCCCCTGCAAAAACTGGACACCCTTAAGCCAATGGTTGTCCAATCTCTTCTTGAAAACCTCCAGTGGTGAAGCACCTAGAACTTCTGGAGGGAGACCGTTCCATTGGCTGATTGTTCTCGCTTTCAGGAAATTTCTCCTTGATGAGTTTCCATCCGTTGCATCTTGTCCTTCCTTCAGGTCCTTTGGAGAATGGCTTGACACCTTCTTCTTTGGGGCAGCCCTTAAATATGTAAAGCAGGCCTATCATTTCCCCTCTTCCTACAGATCCGTCTGCAAAGTTTTTTTTTATTATTATTATTTTCTGAAACATCGCTGCTGTATAGAATGAAGAACTTGAGCGAAGGCCAGTGCTGTAAATCTCCCCAAAGCATTAAAAAAAATGCTTAGGCAAGTATTTCCCTTCAGCTCAGTACCAAACTGTAACTTCTGGGACTTTATGCCCTGCCAGACTCACAGAGCATGGAAAGATATTTGTAGAGGGGTTAAAAAAAGGCTTCTAACTCTAGTGAATTGTTTTAGAGCTAGAAAGATTCAAATATACGGTAGAGAGAGACTGTTTTCTCAAGAGGTTGAACCTCAGAAGTCCTCTCAATCTATCCGCACATCATACAATTTGATCCTCACGTTGCGTTGTATTTGCCTCATACTTTCCATATAAACTGACCGCTGCTGAATTCATGCATGGCACGCAATGCTTTTATCAAAAGGTTTCACCCCAAAATGCCTTCTGAATAATGTTCTGCCTTCAGAGGCGGTAGCTAAAAAACGGTACACCCAGGAGGAAAATTGCATGTGAAGGTTCACAAGCACAAATTAGGAACAGAAATAGATGGAATTTTCCCTTCCTTGCCAGGCATTTGCATCGTGCACTGGGTGGACAAGATGATATTTTCAAAGTTGTAATGGTGACGTTGAGGGACAAAGGGAAGAGATGCTGCCTAGAAAATGATCAGAGAAGAGAGGCAAGGGCCTTTAGAATAGAATAGAACAGTCCAAGCTTTCCTGTTAACTGAAAGATACCGTGTGCATCAATGTACAGTTAGTCAATAGGATGGGTATCCTTGTTGCTCAAAAAGTAGAATAGAATAGAATAGAATAGAATAGAATAGAATAGAATAGAATAGAATAGAATAGAATAGAATAGAATAGAATAGAATAGAACAGCACACTAGAACAGAACAGAACAGAACAGAACAGAACAGAATAGAATGGAATGTAGAACAGAACAGACTAGAACAAAACAGAACAGGACAGAACAGAATAAACTAGAACAGAATAGAACAGTCCAAGCTTTCCTGTTAACTGAAAGATACCATGTGCATCAATGTACAGTTAGTCAATAGGATGGGTATCCTTGTTGCTCAAAAAGTAGAATAGAATAGAATAGAATAGAATAGAATAGAATAGAATAGAATAGAATAGAATAGAATAGAATAGAATAGAATAGAATAGAATAGAATAGAATAGAATAGAATAGAACAGCACACTAGAACAGAACAGAACAGAACAGAATAGAATGGAATGTAGAACAGAACAGACTAGAACAAAACAGAACAGGACAGGACAGAATAAACTAAAACAGAATAGAACAGAATAGAATGTAGACCAGACCAGGACAGGAACATAACATAACATAACATAACATAACATAACATAACATAACATAACATAACATAACATAACATAACATAACATAACATAACAGAATATTCTTGATTGGCTAATTGTGATTGGACACACAAGGAATTTGTTTAACAGAGTGATGGCATAGTGGAAAAAGCTGTCTTTGGGTCTAGTCATTTTGGTATGCAATGCCTTGTAGCAGCATCCTGAGGGAAGGAGGTGAAACGGTTTATGTCCAGGATCTGAGGAGTCCGTGGACATTTTCTCAGTCTCAGGTTCTCAGTGAAAGTCAGGCTGCATGAAACTGTTGTTGTTTTTTTCCTGCAGTTCAAACTATCCGTTGAAATCCATCCCTGTCCTGTTTGGCTGCTGTGCCAAATGAGACAGTTATAAAGGCACAAATGACAGACTCAACCATTCCTCTGTGGAAAGGCTGAACAGCCAGAGGGAGAAACTTAGGGAGGACTCGCCCTAATGGACCAAGCAGTTGCAAATGCCAGTGGGAATTTTGGACCTTCACATGTGCTAGATTCTGTTAATGCAGCCTTACAATAAAGAAGGTGTTTGGTTGTTGTTGTTGTTGTTTTTGCTACAGCAAAAAGGTTAGGTTAACTCCCACCCTCTGCAATCCAACCCCATTTGAGAGATGTCTCAAGATCCAACCCCATTTGAGAGATGTCTCAAGATGTGTTTTTCTTTTTTTCCCCAACAGATCTGGGAATCCCTCGGGAACCGGGACCCACAGGACGGGTCTATTCCATTTGAAAGACTCTCCCACGTAGCAGGCATTTTATGATTTTTTATTATTATTGTTGTTCCATTTTATTATACACCACCCAGAGTCACATTTGTGGGATAATGTCAGGCACCAACAATCTGAAGCAGAATTGGTGGGTGGGCATGAGTAGATACTTTATTGCTGATCACTTATATTACAAGAATCTCACCAGACAGTCTGCCTTCCCTTGGAAAATGGCAGATATAACCTAAGGTTTGACTTCAGAAGTTTCCTCCTAAGGACCAATTCTAAGCTGGAATGTCTCTTTACTTCTCCTAGAGGGGCCCCGTCTCCTTCCACCAGTGGTTCCACCACAGATGAACAGCTGTGTACATTTTATCAATCAATCAATCAATCAATCAATCAATCAATCAATTCCAAAGAAGAAGGGCTACAGGCATGTTTCCCTGAATCCCTTTAGTCCCTAAGGGAAAGAATTCAGAATTACCATTTTATGCAACATTCTAGCTGAACAACGATGATTTGTATTGCCGAGGAAATTATTGTTGATCTAGTAGGTTACGACTTGACATTTTTCTAGCCAGTCTATTGAAATTCTACCCTGCTTCGACTGGACAAGGCTGAATGAGTGTTACTTATTGAAAATCCTTTGACTTCAGTAATACTTTGTTGATGTGTAATTAAACTTGCAAGAGGCAGACACAACAGAAACAACACAACAGTATTCCTTTTTTGAAAAAATAAAAAAATAAATCTTCCCTATAGTATTTTCAACTCTTGTTGATAATAAGTTTTGGCAACATCTATAAGATTGTCATCACTAGAGTTGTAGATGTAGAACTAATAACACTTGTTCCAAGTGCTAATAAATTTTCACAAACGAGCGCAGTAGTTCAGAAACCCAGTAAGGAGATCAGCATTTAATATCTGCTGGAGGCCATGCACGGATTTTAGAACTAAGCAATGATTTTCGCAGGATTCAACATTGTGGGTCATCTTCTTAACCAGAATATTTTGTTTTGCCACAAAACAGGCTTGTTAATTTATTGCAAGTAGAGAAGACTTTCCCACTTCTGTTCTAATCTTCACATAGCAGAGTGCCTCCACAGCAGTAAATATGTTTTTCCCTCTTTTCTTTCCAGCAGTACAATTAAATCTTTATCTTAGAGGCACAAAATTAACGGAAAAAAGAAAAAAAACCTCACGTTTGGATTCTTTTCAGGTTACGTTGACACATTTGTTCACTTCCAAAGGCCAGATAAAGCTATTTTACCCTCAATAAACACAATGAGTATACACCAAGCTAATGGCTTTGCAACTTTTCTCATTAGAATTGTGCAAACCTTACAGTTTGGAAAATCACCACTCTACTGTATATCTGAAACTTCTCAAGAACAAACTAGCTTAAACAGAATTCTCTTCTCTGCTTTCAAGAATAATATTTGCATTTCCCTCCTGCTTGAAAACTGTTCAGAGAAATTAACAACAACAACAACAATAACAGAGGGTAATTTTATAGTGCACATAACCAGAAGCAAGAGCTAGCAAACATGTAATTATTTACAGTAAGAAAATAATAAAAGTAATGTTTTAATGCAAATAGAGTGCAAACATTTGTTCTGGCTGTATCAAGGTTGCAAAGACAATAAGATTTTGCCTGCAGGTAACAGGTAGTTTCATGTGGATTTAATACTTTGGGAGTTTTGTGTGTTTGAGCTATAAGTAAACAACTCATTCAAAAGTAGAATAATAGTAAGAGACTTTCAAATAATCCATAGCAAATTTATGATGATGATGACGACAACAACAACAACAACAATAATAATAGTAATGATAATAATAAAGTTGGAAGGGACCTTGGAGGTCATCTAGTCCAACCCCCTGCTCAGGCAGGAAACCCTGAGCAGGATTATGGGGAGGCTGAGCTCTACCACCTGTTTATTGGACCCGTGCCCCTCCTGGCTGGTTTATTCAGCTCAGGAGGAGACACGAGGCTGGTTCCAGGCAGTGATATCTGCCTCTTTGAGTGAGGGTGTCTTTCCTGCCACCTTGAAGGAGGCGGTGGTGAGACCCCTCCTCAAGAAGCCTACCCTGGACCCGGCTGTTTTAAATAACTACTGTCCGGTCTCCAACATTCGCTTTTTGGCGAAGGTTGTTGAGAGTGTGGTGGCGCATCAGCTTCCTCTGTTCCTGGAGGAAACTGATTATCTGGACCCGTACCAATCGGGTTTCAGGCCCGGGTACAGCACGGAGACGGCATTGGTCACGCTGATGAATGATCTCTGGCAGGCTTGGGACAGGGGTTGTTCCTCCTTTTAGATCTCTCAGCGGCTTTTGATACCATCGACCATGGTATCCTGCTGCGATGTCTTGGGGAGTTGGGAGTGGGTGGCACTGTTTTGCAGTGGTTCTCCTCCTACCTCCTGGGACGTTCGCAGTCAGTGTTGATGGGAGGGCAGAGGTCCGCCCCGAGGCATCTCGTTAGTGGAGTTCCAGGCTATAGTTTGTTATTACTTGTATCAACCCTCAGTTTGGTTGAGCAATTGTTACCTGTGGGTTTTGTGAATATTCATGAAGTAATCCAGGACAGATTGTGTGTATGTGTGTGTGTGTGTTTTAATCACAAGAAAATCTATTACTTGTTATAGGTCCTATATAAGGATGTAACATAATTTGGTAGATATTTCATCGAGTGCTATTATGAAACTTTTCAGCAAGCTGCATATTTAAAAGCTATAAAGGGAAAACCTGATTCTCTGCATATATTGCAGAAATGGGACTGGTGATGTATATTGCACATTTAAAAAAAAGAAGATGGAAAGGTAGAAAGAGTCAGAAGAGAAGAACACATTGGTGGAGCAGTGGGCTAATGCCTCCTTAAGTAACACCAGCTGCCTGCAATCAGTGCAGGTTCGAGTCCCACCAGGCTCAAGGTTGACTCAGCCTTCCATCCTTCCCAGGTAGGTAAAATGAGGACCCAGATTGTTGGGGGCAATTAAGCTGACTTTGTAATAATGCCGCTTGGGGTGTGTGTGTGAAAGCCCTAATAAGCAGGCATATACATAGAATGAAGGCTACTGCTAAGCTTGTAAGCCGCCCTGAGTCTTCGGAGAAGGGCGGGATATAAATGGAATTAAAATAAATTAAAAATAAAATAAATAAAGGTGTAAAGAGTTGCCTGACTTACTAAAGACGGTGTGCTTAGCCCCGTATTTAAATTACAAAATGTTGTTGGCTTTTGAAGCCTTCCACAAGATTTCATTTCATTCGAGATAGCTTAAATAGGTTGTTGGTTGGCCTTTCTATTTCTTGGGTCTCTTTATTTTCTTTTCACACCTGGCAAAACCTGAAAAAAAGTCAAGAGTTTTGCAGAATGTAGGTTAGGCGAGGCCAAGGATGACGAGGTTGCGTCCATCGGGATTGACGAGTGCGCAAAAGAAACTGCTCATTTTTAAAGAAGCTATTGTCAAAGACATAACACGTTGGCATCTTCTCCTGCCTTCAATTTGCATTGCACATGACAGGGCCCTCCGGCAGCCAGGATCTAAAAACTCGATCAGATGTACCTAATTCTTTTCTTAGGCAGGCTTTTCAAAACTCATCTGCAGCCTTGACAAAATAGACAACCAGAATAGAAACCTTTTTAATTGTATAAGGAAGGGTAATATCACAAGGTCAAGGAAGATCTGAGTTGGTTTTTGTTTTTTTATTAGGATGGAGAACTTTATGGAGTGACTGTTCCTTCTTTCCTTTTGTAATTGAGCATAACAGATAATTTAAGTAATCCTCTTTTCTTTTTCATTTGCGGTTCGTGTGACTAAAGATAGATTGAGAAGCTCTGGAAATGATACGAATGCAACTTGTTCTCTACTTACTCAGAGTAATTTGTAAAGTTCTCCTTCAGGACTTCTGTCCACCAAGGCTTTGAGACAATGAAGAGTAGAACGTTCATGGAAAGAAGAATCTCCTAAACACGAGAAGATGTGGAAGAAAGTTCCAGAAAGAGCAGGTTGTTGACAGACAGAAATGGAACAATACAACACAAATGTAAATGTTGGTGAATTTTGTTTTGGCTAGAAGGAAAAGTTTATTCTCTTAGCTCACCTTTTCATAAAACTTTCTTCAGAAAGGATCTTTTGCATAATTCAGCTCTTGCAAAAAGAACTTAAACCCTTTGCAGTGTTGGAATTCAAATACCTGAACAACTGGTTCTCTTATTCGATGCAGGCCTGGGCCTCCGAGGCCTAGAACAGACTTCCGGACATCTGGAAGTGGCATCCATGCACTTCTGGTGGGCTGTTCTAGGCCAGGGAGGCGTCCTCCAGGCTTCCCAGGCCTAGAACAGACTTATGGAAGTGGCATCTATGCACTTCTGGTGGGCTGTTCTAGGCCTAGGAGGCCTCCTCCAGGCCTCCAAGGCCTACACTGGACTTCTGGAAGCCAGCTGGTTCTCCTAATGTAGAAAAATTTAGCTACTGGTGCTACCATACTGGTGTGAACCGTCTGAATCCTACCACTGCACCTTGCTCGTACATAAATATACTGTCATGTCTCACAAATGATGGCAAATATATGCGTTACAAGGTCTAATCTGGATCAGTCATTGGGATCAATGGTTTAGTCATCTGAGCTTTTGGTCTTGTGTTGGAGCCCATACTCAGGGAACTTCTCCCTAGTAGAATGTATTCTTTGGTCTATTCTATGTATCATATTTATGTGTTGTTTAGTTGGGTGTAGCTTCCTATTGGTTGATTGGTGCAGTACTGCATGTCATGTCTCTTTTTCTAAAAAAAATAATTAGTGGAAAGACTGTTTCACTGAGGAACACTCAATGGCATGTATTTCTTATGCTTTTTCTAAAAAAAAAATAATTAGTGGAAAGACTGTTTCACTGAGGAACACTCAATGGCATGTATTTCCTATGCTTTTTCTAAAAAAAAATAATCCATGCATCTTCATTAGGAATCTTTTCATGGCTGTTTAAGGGAAGATGAACAGGCACCTTCCCAAAATGAATTGAGGGAGCAATGTAAAACTTTGCCCAATTTGGTAGGGAAAAACAAAACAAAACACCTTGTTTACAAAATCCAAAGTGTAGGCACAACCCTGATTAAAATATGGCTACAAACCTGAACCCAGAATAAGAGTTGGAAGGGACTCTGGAGGTCTTCTGGTCCAATCCACTGCTCAACTACGAGACTCTATGCCATTTTAGAAAATGGCTGTCCAATTTTTTTTTATTAAAAACCTCCAGTGTTGTAGTACCCACAACTTCTAGAGGCCAGTTGTTCCTAGTTGTTCCCACTGTTAAGAAATTTCTCCCTAGCTCTAGGTTGCTTCTCTCCTGGGTTAGTTTCCATCCATTTTTTTTCTTCTCTTGCCTTCTGGTGCTTTGGAGAATAGCTTAACCCCCTTTTCTTCGTAGCAGCCCCTTAAACATTGCAACGCTGCTATCATAGCCTTTGTCATGTAAATGAGAGGGAATTTGATAAGGACATGTGGTCAATTAAAACTGACTTGTTTGTTTCACATTTTATACTTTTTTAGGGCAGGGGAGAAGGATAATGTAAAAATAAGGGATTTTATAAAGGCATAGCAGGAATCCTGAAATCATTTGTGACTGATTTTATCTAAGATTTTCTTAGTTTTACCAAGTATTGAATTCAGAGCTTTTGGCCTGCAAACCCACTTTTTATCAGCAGGAGTCCCTATCTTGCTTCAATCCATTTGTTTTCAAGTGATTGATGTGTTTGCTCAGAAGCAGTCAAGGACCACCGTTCTGAGCTTTGCCTTGGATTAATTTGGAAATTGTCCAAAATAACAGTTACAGGGAATAGGATGCTTGTTTTTCCTTAGGCAACTTACCTGAAGGCAAGATATTTCACTGGTTAATTGTCCCCACTGTAAGGAAGTTTCTCCTTAGTTCCAGGTTGCTTCTCTCTTTGATCAGTTTACAACCGTTGTTTCTTGTCCTGCCCTCTCATGCTTTGGAGAATAGTTTGACCCCCTCTTCTTTGTGGCAACCTGTCAAATAATGGAATACTGCTATCATGTAACCCCTATTTCTTCTTTCCTTTAGATTAGCCAAACCCAAGTCCTGCAACCGTTTTTCGTATGTTTTAGTCTCCAGGCCTTGGATCATCTTAGTTGCTGTTCTCTGAATTTTTCCCAAAGTTTCAACATCTTTTTTGTAGTATGGTGACCCAAATTGGTTGCAGTATTTCAGGTGTTGTCTCACTGGGGTTTTATCAAGCTGTACTAATACTTCTTACCTCTTATTTTACTTCTTATCCATCCTCTAAAATAACATCTAGTTAAGAATGTACTAAAAGGGACGTGGTGGCTCAGTGGGTTAGGATGCTGAGCTTGTCGATCAGAAGGTCGGCAGTTTGGCGGGTCGACTCCCGAGTGCTGCGTAACAGAGTGAGTGCCTGTTACTCGTCCCAGCTTCTGCCAACCTAGCAGTTCGAAAGCCCGTAAAAATGCAAGTAGAAAAATAGGGACCACTACGGTGGGAAGGGAACAGCGTTCCGTGCGCCTTTGGCGTCCAGTCATGCCAGCCACATGACCACGGAGACGTCCTCGGACAAGTGCTGGCTCTTCAGCTTTGAAATGGAGATGAGCACCAGCCCCTAGAGTCGGAAACGACTAGCACACATGTGCGGGGGAACCTTTACCTTTACCTTTAAGAATGTACTGGATCAGAAGTATCATGGTGAGTGTTGTTGTTTTGCATGCCCTGCATTCTTAAACTCTGTTAGCCAGTATGTTGAAACCTTCATCTCATCAAAGATGGATTAATGCTGAAGAGGGTAAAGAGTAACACTTTCCAGATATGTTATTTGAAGAAGATTACTGCTTTTCAGGTTAGATTAAATTTGAATAGGCGCTGTAGCTCAAATGTCAGCGCCATTTTAAACTTGCAGACACTCATAATATTTTCATAATGATGGGGGAAGAAGCAGAGGCCCGAATAAATCATCACTATCATAACAACTTCATTCTTGTTACAGTATTTATTTGCCGGCCCCAATACAGCATTCCTGAAAGTACTTCTGTTTTTTGAAGAATATAGAACATAGAATAATACAGTTGCAAATGACCTTGGAGGTCTTCTAGTCCAATTCCCTGTTCAAGCAAACACCCCTATACTATTTGAAATAAATGATTATCCAGTCTCTTTTTGAAGGCCTCCAGTGATGGAGCACCCACAACCTATGAAGGCAAGCTGTTGCATTGGTTGATTGCTCTCAACATTAGGAAATTTCTCCTTAGTTCTAGGTTGCTTCTCTCCATTGTTTCTCGTCTTGCCTTCTGGTGCTTTGGAAAATAGGTTGACTCTCCATGTTCTTTGAGGGAGCCCTTCAAATATTGGAAGACTGCTATCATATCCGCCTTAGTCATTCTTTATATATAGACAGAATGCACATTGTAAAGTTAAACTATAAAGTTTTGTACATTGCTCAGTTTTTTATGCTTATTTTAAACAACTGTCCACCCCGTCTGTAGAAGTAGCAATTTAATAAATGATGCAATCATGGGAATTTTCCATATTTCAAGTATTCTTGGTTAGGAAAAAAAAGGAAAAAAAAAGAGATTGAATGGGGAAAAAAACCCAGAGAGCTTTTGATTCAACTAATCCACGAGTGTGAATCATACTATATTTAACTGCACAGCACACAGCAATAAATTGAATATTAGACAGAAAGAGAGAGGCACTTGAAAAATAATAGCATTTTACCAACGTAATAAAATTTATAGAAAGGCCAGCATCCATGACCTAGGAAAGCTTTGCAATACAGAACTACTTAAAAAGGAAGGTGGATATAAGTTAACTTTAGAAACTCAGTCGCACTGAACAATAAAACCTCTACCTGTAATTTCATAACTTAAGTACACACACTGGAAATATAGCTTCCAAAGTCAATATTCAAAGGCCTGGGATAAAATACTGTCCTTCCTCAGCAATTTGTCATTTGTTTTGTTCATTGTTTCCTGTCCTAAAGAATAGTGGATATCCCTGATTTGTAAGAGATGCCAGCTTTGAAATATTTTAACCTAGAAGTCACCATTATACTAGGTAAAGGTAAAGGTTCCCCCACAAATGCGTGCTAGTCGTTTCCAACTCTAGGGGCCGGTGCTCATCTCCGTTTCAAAGCCGAAGAGCCAGCGCTTGTCCGAGGACGTCTCCGTGGTCATGTGGCTGGCATGACTAGACGCCAAAAGTGCACGGAACGCTGTTACCTTCCCACCAGAGTGGTCCCTATTTTTTCTACTTGCATTTTTATGTGCTTTCGAACTGCTAGGTTGGCAGAAGCTGGGACGAGTAACAGGTGCTCACTCTGTTACGCGGCACTCGGGATTTGACCCGCCAAACTGCCGACCTTCTGATTGACAAGATCAGCATCATAACCCACTGAGCCACCGCGTCCCTTACCATTATACTAACATGTTGCTTTATTCCCTAGGAAAAGACCTTGCCATCATTAAGATGTTGTTAATTAGCTTTACACTGATTTCATACCATCATTTTTTTTAATATTACAACTGTAAGAAAAGGTAAACTGTAAAATCAGTTGCTGGGTATCCAGTGGTCAGGAGTGAAGAACTAACTTTTTCATTTCTTTTTAATACCCCCTAGGAGTGAAATATTACTTTTCGGAAC
>NW_028148276.1:0-35634 GCF_947247035.1 Vipera ursinii | reverse complement strand
CTGATGATGTTACCTAGTTTGGTAATGAAATGTCTGCAAGAAAAGCACCAATTTCGGAGCACACCAAGGACCCCACAGTTTTCTTCTTCTTCCTCCTCCTCCTCCTCCTCCTCCTCCTCCTCCTCCTCCTCCTCCTCCTCCTCCTCCTCCTCCTCCTCCTCCATCTAGGAGAGCACCAAGGACCCCATGTGTCTCTTATAGTGCACCAATTATAGGAGAGCAACATGAAGGCCCTGGGAATTCATCTTCTTCCCCACAATACAGACACAGGAGGGACCTTTTCACCTCTCTTAACACACACACACACACACACACAGCACATTCAGGTGTTTCCCTACTGTGGGATAATAGGAGATGACATCACTGCCCAACTGGATGGGGGAATAGTTGACTAACTGTAACTCAGGCCTGAAGGAAAGGAGCAGAAGGCCGCATCGTTTAACCTGTTGTATCTTTCCTTTCCTGTTTAGCTACTACTTTGTCTGGATTCCTGCTTCAAAAAGGTTGTGCAGTCAACTGTCCCATTCCTAAAAACTCCTGGCCTTCGCTGTATACTTTAACCTGCTGTCAGGAAGACAGGTGCAACCGTATGACGGTCGTAAGGTGCTCCAAACCTCTGTTAGCAGTAACTCTTGTTTTCGGAGCTTTGATTGATCTGGAACTCTGATTGGGGCAGAGACTACTTCCTTGTTTATTTATTCGTTTGTTTATTCATTCATTCATTCATTCATTCATTCATGCGTTTGTTCATTCAATTTCTACAGTCGTCCATTCTCAATCAAGGATTCGGGGAGGCTTACAGATTTTTGTTTTTTTGTTTTAAATATACATTACGGTGGGAAACACTTTAAAACAATAAAAAGCACAGTCGAACCAACGCAAACACTAAAAACGTCCACAAAATAAATATGAAACCAAATTTGGGTCCTCTTAATAACGCTGGCATTTCCTGCTTTTGCTGAAGGGCCCATGAGGAGACAACCCATTTCCTGAAAATAGACACTTATTTCTTTATTTTTGTGTGGTTTTCTGAAAGCTGACAAAGTGGAAATGAGCTTTGATGGACGGGCAGGCCCCATCTTCAATGTCCATGGATAATTTTCCCAGGAAAAGCCAGGCTGAATCAGAAGTCACAGTTGTGCCTCCATATTAAAAAGGGGATCGAGAATTTCACGGCACGGTGTGCATTGTGGGCCACAATAAATCATAGAATCCAGGGGCTGGAAGGGACCTTGGAGGTCTTCTAGTCCAACCCCCTGAGAGTTCTAGTCCTGCCTTAGGCATGAAAACCGGCTGTGTGATTATTTTTTCCGTCAGCCAATCACCAGGAGATACTGAGTTCAAATCCTGCCTTAAACATGAAAGCCAGCTGGGTGATTTTGGACCAATCACCAGGAGATGGTGGGTGACTTTGGGGGAAACACCAGGAGACGTTGAGTTCTAGTCCTGCCTTAGGCTCAAAGCCAGCTGGATGTCCTTGAGCCAGTCACTTTCTCTCAGCCCTGAGAAGGAGGCAATGGCAAACTACTTCTGAAAAACCTTGCCCAGCCAATTGCAGGGACTTGACTCTGAGAATCAAAAATGGTTGAATGGAAGGAGAAAAAGAAGGGATATTAGGAAAGCAATGGTTGGCTGGAGTAAGGGTGAAGCTTCCCTACAAGAATAACATAGCAATTTATTAGCAGATAAATATGGGTCCTATCACAAGAAATATACTAAGGCAGTATATTTTGGAGGAATGAGGTCTAGCTGGAAAGAACCTAGAAGAAAATTAGGAGTTCACTCAGGATGAGTGAGATGTCCTTCTAAAAAGGATCCATCAAAGGGAAAACTCAATTTATATTAACAGAATAAATGAATAAGAGTTGGAAGGGACCAAGCAGGGAAAAACTATACCATTTCAGGCAAATGATTGTCCAATCTTTTGTTGAACCCTCCAATCTTGGAGCACCCACAACTTCGGGAGGCAAGCTGTTCCACTGATTGTTCCTGGAAATTTCCCCTTAGTTCTAGGTTAGTTCTCTCAATTAGTTTCCCTCCGTTGCTTCATGTCCTGCCTTCAGGTGCTTGGTAGTAAACATCTATTCTTGTTTAGTCTTCCTCAGAGCCTCTACACTGTCCAACCATATTTTGACCTGTGGAAGTACAAGTATCCTTCTTTATTCTGAAATACCGGTAATCAGGACAAATTTTATTGAGGTTACAGAGTCACACCATTTATACATTACATGGGTTAGGCTTGGGTTATCGAATCAGCATCCAGTTTGGAACCTATTGGCTTTTTGTTATGAAATGGCACCTCCTGACATTCAGCATTGCCACACCAGCCACCCTTGTGAGTGTCAAGTCTACTTGGGATCTGTTTGGGGCAAAAGTAGGGCTGTTTAAGAATAGGGCTAATCCAGTCTTCCTGAACTTTCAGGGGCACTTGGACCACAATTCCCATCTCCCCTAGCCAGCATGTCCAAAGGTTTCTCTCTTTCCTGGGGTGTTTGGATCCCAATTCCCAACTTCCTTCGCCAACATGTCCAAAGCTTTCTCCAGTTTCCATCTTTCCTAGCCAACATGTCCAAAGAGGTCTCTCCTTCCAGGGGCATTTGAACCACAGTTCCCATCTTCCCTAGCCAGCATGTCCAATGGTTTCTCTCCTTCCAGGGGCATTTAGACCACAATTCCCATCTTCCCTAGCTGGCATATCCAAGGAGATCTTTCCAACGATCCTCCGGGCTGTTGGCCGGAAAAGTTGAAGTAGGCTCAAACTGATCAAAGGATGATGGGATAAGTGAAAAAAACAACAACCCTGTAATAAACATGAAGTCTTGGCTTTTCAGGTTTAATGAACCATCAGAAAGACCTTTGTTTAGAAGAAGGTGGTTTGTTTGGAATGTTCTCAGATGATTCATTCAAACTATTTGGAAATTAGATCCTTCTTTATTGTTTTTGTCAATTGACCACAAAGGGGCCAAGTCGTCCTCCCTTTTCTTCCTAAGAGAATCTGAGCTGGCCTCTCCAGTAACTAAGTTGACTATTGCTCAATTAAGATTCCTCGTCTGATCATGTGAAGAACAGGAGAAGTGCAAGAACTGGTCATTTTGTTGCTTTTTTTCGTTGCTGAAGAAGACCCAGTTGGAGAAGACAAAAAAAAAATAGCTCTTTTGATTGATTCGGTTCCACTGGACCATCAGTAATGTTCATTGCACTCGGTAGAGTCAGAAAAATAATCTGTATTTAAATAGTCCCTCGCACTGAGGGAGGTCCTGGAAGGGAAAAAAAGAGGAAAGAACGTGGAGATCAGGCATAAATCTATCCCAGGGAATTTTATTTATTTATTTTATTATATATATTAATTTTGTTTAGCCGATGGCATCTATAGAGGTTAATACAGTCACTGATATAGAAATTGAGTTTAAATGAAGCATCATCAAATAAATGTGTGTGTGTGTGTATGAATATATACATGAAGTCCAAATGAAGTCAGAGACACTGACACAAAGTTGTAGTTTTATATAAATAAATATATTTAGCATCTATATTTACAGCAGACAAGATGGGAACATAGGAACATCATGAGGTAAATTTCAAACAGCCTAGAGCACACAGAAAAAAAAAGGCGGGAAAAGAGGGAAACTCCCCCTTTATACCCACAGCAACCAATCATCACATAGATTGCCTAATGCATGAGTCAGCACTCTCCAACCAATCAGCTACAACTGTGTGTTCTGGCCCATTGCACACACACACACACACACACACACACACTGTATATAAAATGCGTGTCTGTCTGTCTGTTTGTCTCTCTCTCTCTCTCTCTCTACATTTTTAATTGTACCAATTGTACATTTTAAAACACACACACACATATAGTAAAGTATATAAAATACATGTGTGTGTGTGTTCCTGTGTGTCTGTCTGTCTGTCTGTCTATCTATCTGTCTGTCTGTCTGTCTGTCTGTCTGTCTGGCTGGCTATCATCTATATCTGTCTATCTATCTATCTATCTATCTATCTATCTATCTATCTATCTATCTATCTATCTATCTATCTATCTCATTGTATCCATTTACACTTTAATACACACACATATATAGTAAAGTATAAAAATATGTGTGTTTTGTGTTTGTTTATCTATCTATCTATCTATCTATCTATCTATCTATCTATCTATCTATCTATCTATCTATCATCTATATCTGTCTGTCTGTCTATCTATCTATCTATCTATCTATCTATCTATCTATCTATCTATCTTTCTATCTATCTATCTATCTATCTATCTATCTATCTATCTATCTATCATCTATCTATCATCTATATCTGTCTATCTATCTATCTATCTATCTATCTATCTATCTATCTATCTATCTATCTATCTATCTATCTATCTATCTATCTCATTGTACCATTTACACTTTAATACACACACATATATAGTAAAGTATAAAAATATGTGTGTTTTGTGTTTGTTTATCTATCTATCTATCTATCTATCTATCTATCTATCTATCTATCTATCTATCTATCTATCTATCATCTATCTATCTATCAATCTATCTAAATTCCTGTCCTCCACCATCTTCTGGGGTCCCTTTGACTGCATCCAGCCACCTCATTCTCTGTCGTCCCCTTCTTCTCTTGCCCTCAATCTTTCCCAGCATTAGGCTCTTCTCCAGTGAGTCCTTCCTTCTCATTAGGTGGCCAAAGTATTTGAGTTTCAACTTCAGGATCTGGCCTTCTAAAGGGCAGTCAGGGTTGATCTCTAGGACTGACCGGTCTGATCGCCTTGCAGTCCAAGGGACTTGAAGGAGTCTTCTCCAGCCCCATAGTTCAAAGGCCTCAATTCTTTGGCGCTCAGCCTTTCTTATGGTCCAGCTTTCATAGCCATACATTGCAACCGGGAAGACCATGGCCTTGACTAGACGCACTTTTGTTGGCAGGGTGATGTCTCTGCTTTTTAGTGTGCTGTCTAGGTTTACCATGGCTTTCCTCCCCAGGAGCAAGCGTCTTTTAATTTCTTGGCTGCAGTCCCCGTCTGCGGTAATCTTATATAATATTATTATAATATATAATATATATATAGTAATATATATTATATTGTTATATTCATAACAATATTATGAAATGATACAGAATCTGCTGCTTGAGCAGGGGGTTGCACTAGAAGACTCTAAGGTCCCTTTCCGCTCTATTCTGATTGACTAGACCGCTGCTTCTCAACCTCGGCAACTGGAAGATGTGTGGACTTCAACTTCCAGAATTTTACAATTATAACTTACCAGCAATGAAGAATTGGTAGAATCGCAATATGGAAAAA
Organism: Vipera ursinii; assembly: GCF_947247035.1. Taxonomy (NCBI): domain Eukaryota; kingdom Metazoa; phylum Chordata; class Lepidosauria; order Squamata; family Viperidae; genus Vipera; species Vipera ursinii. Next base: position 30,323 of record NW_028148276.1, on the reverse strand, counting down.
GTGATCAAGAACCAAAGGGTTAAGATCCTAAAGGGATTTCCAGGTGCAGATTGATAAACATTCAGCCCATAATAAACCATATATTATTGTAGTTACAAAGAAGCAAGTGTGGATAATTAACATGGTAGTAACTGGAGATAGAAGAGTTAATGAGAAAAAAAAATAAGAAAAAATACTGTTGGAAAAACACACCTTCAAATAAAATGGAGTAAACATTGGAAGACAGTTGTAGCAAGCCTACTAGAGGTTACTACACTTGGTACCATCTCAAAAACTCTGAAAAGTACCAGGACCCAACAGGAACAGATACTTTGAAAGACAGTTGTAGTAAATCTACCAGAGGTTACTACACCTGGTGCCATCTCAAAAACTCTGAAAAGTACCAGGACCCAACAGGAACAGATACTTTGAAAGACAGTTGTAGTAAATCTACCAGAGGTTACTACACTTGGTACCATCTCAAAAACTCTGAAAAGTACCAGGACCCAACAGGAACAGATACTTTGAAAGACAGTTGTAGTAAATCTACCAGAGGTTACTACACCTGGTGCCATCTCAAAAACTCTGGAAAAGTACCAGGACCCAACAGGAACAGATAGAATCTCAACTCATCAACTACAAAACATTGGATTATATATTACGATAACATCTTTAACTCCCTTAAATCCTTGAGAAATATCGAACAGTCAAAAGTACAAAACATTGTGTAAAGAAGCAATAAATGACGGGGTTGATGAGCACACGGTGATGAGGATTAGAAAGAACGGATCATTTGTGAGCAGTGTAGAAATCTTAACCAATGGTTTTGCACAAGAGTGACCAGGGAACAAAGAGAGAAGGTGTGTCTGTTTGGTTTTGCATCATCTAATCCTTCCAGACTGAAAACCAACATTTCCCCCCCCCCAACGTACAGTATTTTTGTATCAGAAGGGGGAATTCATTTGCAACGGAGAAGAACAAAGGATTGGGACTGTGGAGCCTGAATGTGGATGGGCGGCAAACTGGAATCTAAGATGGTGAAGACCCATACGAGAGGCAGGGTGGTGGTGGTGACCATCCTACTGACCGCTGTTTTGTTTGCGGAGTTCGGTAAGAACTTTTTATTTAAATCAATCCCTCCTTTTCTAATTAGGAAGAAGAAATATGAGACGGCCTGGGATGCCCCTGGCCGAGATATACTTCCAGTGTTCTTCTTCTGTGAAAACATTTCAGAGCTAAAGTTGGCAAAGTTCTCAGAGAAGATCATAAGGCACACCAGAAGAACATGGATCAATAGGATTGGAAGGGACTTTGGAGGTCTTCTAGTCCAACCCCTGTGTCCGTGGTAGAAGACCCCATAGCACCCTGGACCAACGGCTGTCCAGCCTCTTCTTGAAAACCACCAGTTGTTTTTTTAAAAAAATCCCATTTATATCCCGCCCTTCTCCGAAGACTCAGGGCAGCTTACAAGCTTAGCAGTAGCCTTCATTCTATGTATATGCCTGCTTATTAGGGCTTTCGGGGGGCCCCAAGCAGCATTATTACAAAGTCAGCTTATTGCCCCCAACAATCTGGGTCCTCATTTTACCTACCTGGGAAGGATGGAAGGCTGAGTCAACCAGTCAGGAGACATCTGGGCATAGGGAACATTCTTCACTGGGCTTGGTGCTTAGGAGTTATATTAAGACACAAAGGACAAGTTGTGTTGATAACTTCGATTGCCAAATTGTACATTCCTTTGGACTGAAAGGATTACAAGGAAGCATTTCACCATTTCTCCACCCAGATGGAATGTATTGCGGTCATAGCCCAAGTTGAAGTAACTTGGGACTTGCAACATGTCACCGTTTGATCTCCCAGTCTCCCAGTCCCTTGACCAAGAAGATGGAAAGATGTTCCAGATAAAACACTCATGGAAAGCCTACTTGCTTCCTAGAATTCTCCTACCTTCTACAGCTGCATTCAAAGATTGAAGATCTGGAGACTTTAAGAAGCTTGGAATGCTGGGAATTGTAATAAAGAAAACAGAAATTCTCATCTGAAAGTCTTCTTCTCACTCACAGAACAAAGATAACATAGAATAATAGAGTTGGAAGGGAACTTGGAGGTCATCTAGTCCAACCCCCTGCTCAGGTAGGAAACCCTATACCATTTCAGGCAAATGGCTGTCCAGTCTCTTCTTAAAAACTTCCAGTGTCCGACCATTCACCGGTTCTGGAGGCAGGTAGTTCCACCGGTTAATTGTTCTAACTGTCAGGAAGTTTCTCCTTAGTTCCAGGTTGCGTCTCTCCTTGATCGGTTTCCATCTGTTGCTTCTTCTCCTGCCTTCAGGTGCTTTGGAGAATAGCCTTTTCTTTGGGGCAGACCCTGAGATACTGGAACACAACTATCATATCACCCCTCATCCTTCTCTTCATCAAATTAGACATACCCAATTCCAGCAACCGTCCTTTATATGTTTTAGCCTCCAGGCTTCGGATCATCTTTGTTGCTTTTCTCTGCCCTCTTTGTTGAATTGCAACATCTTTTTTATATTGGGGGTGACCAAATCTGGGTGCAGTATTCCAAATGTGGTCTTACTAAGACTTTGAAAAATGATACTAGAACTTCACATGATCTTGATTCTATCCATCCGTCGATGCAGCCTAGGATTGCATTGACCTTTTTGACTCCTGCTTAATAATAATAATAATAATAATAATAATAATAATAATAATAATAATAATAATAATAATAATAATAATGATAATAATGATGATGATGATGATGATGATGATGATGATGATGATGATGATGGTGGTGGTGGTGGTGGTGGTGGTGGAAGGGACCTTGGAGGTCATCTAGTCCAACCCCCTGCTCAGGCAGGAAACCCTATACCATTTCAGAGAAATGGCTGTCCAGTCTCTTCTTAAAATCTTCCACTGTTGCAGTAGCGACAACTTTTGGAGGCAAGCCGTTCCACTGACTAATTGTCCTCACTGTCAGGAAGTTTCTCCTGAGTTCTGGGTTGCTTCTCTCCTTGGTTAGTTTCCATCCATTGCTTCTTGTCCTGCCTTCAGGCGCTTTGGAGAATAGCTTGATTCCCTCTTCTTTAGGGCAGCCCCTGAGATACTGGAATGCTGCTATCATGTCGCCCTCGTCCTTCTCTTCATTAGACTAGATATTCCCAATTCCTAGGAGAGATCTGTGTCTACCTCAATCACAGCCTTGGGAGTTTGAGGATTGTCCGTAGGATTTTAGCTCTTCCTGGCACTGCATTTTTTTTTGGGACAAAGATGTCATTCTTAGGATAGAGAGATAGAGATAAAGACAGTAGAGGTAGAAGTAAAGAGAGATAGACAGACAGATAGAAATCCTATTCTCACCCCTATGGTGGGTCTGTGTCTTCCACAATCTTGGCTAGCTAATTTTTTGTTGCCCAGGCCCAGAATGGACTTCCGGAAGTGACATCCATACAGAGAACCGGTTGTTCACATATTTGAATCCCACCAATGCTTTGAGACAACTATGAGCTAGATGACTGAGAATCTCCACAGACACATCCATCTCCCTCCCTCCCTCCCTCCCTCCCTCTCTCTCTTTCTCTCTCCTTGGTTGTTTTCTTGCAGACCTTTCATTACCCAACTAGGTAATATCATCAGAGCTAGTAAGGAGTAGGGTTTGATAATGAAACATCTGCAAGAAAACAACCAAGTTCAGGAATCACCAAGGCCTCCATAATTCCCCTCCTCCTCCTCCTCCTCCTCCTCCCTGTAAACTCCACTCCTTTCTAGCACTGATGATGTTACCTAGTTGGGTCATGAACCATCTGCAAGTAAACAACCAAGCTCAGAGAGCACCAAGGACCCCTTAATACAACAATTAAATGCCTTAAGAATGCTTTTCCTATAGACACAGTTATCTCTACATTCTACTTATCTTAAGACAGTGTTTGTCAACCTCGGCAACTTTAAGCTGGGTAGACTTCAACTTTCAGAATTCTTTTGGTTGGCTGAGGAATTCTGGGAGTTGGTGTCGTGGTTCCAACAGATGAAAACTCTTCAAAAGAACTTCGTGGCGTTGTTTACCTTAAAGAATCTTTATTTGAGAAGCATAACATCGGCACTTACGTAATCAAAGCCAAAATCTGAATTCCCCTCCCCTGAGCACATAGTATCAAAGCACAATTCCCTCCTCCAATTCAAAGTCATAAATCACATTTTCCAATTAGTTTGAAATGCAGGCTTTCCCTCCAGCTCTCCAACCCACCAATTCTTATCATTTCTTATTTCAATAACCTTTGTTCTCACACTAGTTGCAGTATTGTTATGTCTAGCTAAGCTCCCATGCACGTTCCTCCTCCTCCCTGCCCACCAGCATCATCTAACTCCAACTCTAATTCTAAGAGTAAAACATAAGAAGGAAAATGGTTGCATCTCCATATGTTTTCAAAGCAAGAACATCCGATGTTAGCAGCGTTGACAATTGGAGTCTATCCAGCTTGAACTTCCCAAGGCTGACAAACACTCTTCTACGGCTACCAAAACTGAGTTGTAAACATCACTAGAGAGCAACAGAGAGGTAGGTACATACTCAAGCAATGGGCTGCCCTAGGTTTGGCAGTTCAGATTGGATCACCCTCTGGGTCACAAAAAAGGTCAATGTTATGCCCTATGCAACTTATGGTCACAACGGAGCCCAAAATTTCTGTTGTTAAGTGAGACATTTGTTAAATGAGTCTTGCCCAAGTTGTTAAGTGGATCTCTGCAGTTGTTAAGTTGGTAACCTGGGTGTTCATCCAGTTTTCCCACTGCATTTGCTAGTCAGAGAGTCGCAAAAAGGGATCTCACAGGACCCCAGAACACTGCAAGGGTCATAAATATGAGTCAAATGCCGAGTGTCTGAATTTTGATCACATGAGCAGGGCTTTTTTTTGTCATAGAATGCCCAGAACGGAGTTCCGGCACCTTTTTTGGATGGAACCTTGGTAGGGTAGGCAAGGTGGGTTGTATGACATGTGTGAGTTCCGGAACCTTTTTCTTTTACAAAAAAAGCACTGCACGTGACTATGGGGACACTGCAATGGTCATAAGTGGGAAAAACAGTCACCAGCCCAACAGAGGCTTCACTTTCTTAGGGTCTTGCGGAAGAACAGGGTAGAACAACGGCTAATGACCCTCTTTTACCGGTATACTATAGAGAGCGTCCTCTCGTATGGTATTGTGGTTTGGTATGCTGGCCTGTTTTTGCATCGCTGGAACCGGCTCCCACTTTTGTTGAAAGTAGCATGTATAGGATCCTACAGAGACGTTTCCTGGGGGTACAACTAGCAACTACTGGCAGATTCAGATGTACGTAAAATACTGTTCTGTGGGTTTAGATGAAACAGATCCAGAGAAGGCAGGTCAACATCTACAGTTAAGGCCCAACGGAGGCTTCACTTTCTTAGAGTCTTGCGGAAGAACAGGGTAGAACAATGGCTAATGACCCTCTTTTACCGGTCTACCATAGAGAGCGTCCTCTCGTATGGTATTGTGGTTTGGTATGCTGGTCTGACAGCTGCAGATAGGAAAGCGTTACAGAGGGTGGTGAGCACAGCACAAGACATGGTGGGCTGTTCCCTGACCCCACTGGATGACCTCGCCAGGGCTCGTTGCCTTGGAAGAGTGAGGAAGATTCTCAGGGATGACTCACACCCTGGACGGTATCTCTTTACTCTCCTACCATCCGGTAGGAGATATAGGAATATAGCCAGCCGTACCCACAGGCTGAAAAATAGCTTTTATCCATGGGCTGTTAGGCTTTTAAATGGGATATAATCTCTGTGAACGTATGCAGAATTTATGACTTGGGAGGCCGGTGTGTGGTGTTGTTGGTTCACATGGTGTGGTAGGATGGAGGGTTTGTTGTCACTGTGTGTTGGGGGGAGAGAGCACGGGGGGGTCAGCTAATCTCAATGTACACATGTTGTAGTTTGACAATAAAGGTTTATTATGTATTTATTTATTTATTTTTCCCGTGTCATTGTAAGTTCGAACGGTCACCAAATGCTTCCATTTCTACCTTCTAAGCTTCCAATAATCCCAGGATTAAAATCTTTTCTTAAGAACTCCCAACTTACAACCATTACGAATTCTTGGACCCATCATCATTTATATAAGTGGAGCTGTAAAGAACTATTGCATTCCTTCAGTTAGGTCAACAAAACAGCTTAGTTAACAGAGCTGGTAATCGCCAAAGAATGGACCAGGAAAAGGGAAGATCAAATTGTGGGTTAGGGTTAGGGACAAAGGGAAGTTGCAAAACAATGTTTATTTCGTATCACGTGTGAACAAGGCTGATCCCGATACAAAAGTTTTATCGGCGTGGAATTTGCAGGATCTTGTGGCTCAGCTGCAGTCAGGAGAAATATTACTACCACTTTTGAAGACAACGTTTGAAACACCGCGTCCAGCTTTGGTCGCCACAATACCAAAAAAAAAAGTTGAGACTCTAGAAGTTGTGCAGAGAAAAGAAACAAGATTGATGAGGCGACTGGAAGCTAAAACATTAATAATAATAATAATAATAATAATAATAATAATAATAATAATAATAATAATAATAATATAATTTGGAAGGGACCTTGGAGGTCTTCTAGTCCAACCCCCTGCTCAGGCAGGAAACCCTATACCATTTCAGACAAATGGCTGTCCAGTCTCTTCTTAAAAACCTCCAGTGTTGGAGCATTCACCACTTCTGGAGGCAGGTGGTTCCACTGGTTAATTGTTCTAACTGTCAGGAAGTTTCTCCTTAGTTCTAGGTTGCTTCTCTCCTTGATGAGTTTCCATCTGTTGCTTCTTGTCCTGCCTTCAGGTGCTTTGAATAGAATGTAGAATGTAGAATAGAATAGAGCTGAAAGGGACCTTGAAGGTCTTCTAGTCCAGCCCCCTGCTCAAGCAGGAGAACCTATACCATCTCAGACAGGTGACTATCCAGTCTCTTCTTAAAAATCTCCAGTAATGGATCGCCCACGATTTCTGGTGGCAAAGCTGTTCCACTGCTTGATGCTCCTCACTGTCAGGAAGTTTCTCCTTAATTCCAGGTTGCTTCTCTCGTTGATCAGTTTTCAACCATTGTTTTTTCTTTGGAGAATAGCTTGATTCCCTCTTCTTTGCGTCAGCCCATGAGATATTGGAACACGGCTCATCCTTCACTTCATTAAACTAAACGTATCCAATTCCAGTGACCGTTTCTTTATATGTTTTACCCTCTGGTCCCCTGGTCACCTTTGTTGCTCTTCTCTTTACTCTTTCTAGAGTCTCAGTATGAGGAACAGTTGTAGGAATTGAGTATGTCTAGTCTAAGAAAGACAAAGATTAAGGGGCACATAATAGCAGTCTTCCAATTTTTGAAGGGCTGTCACAGAGAAAAGATGTTTCCTGGGGGAGAAGCAAAACATCTTCAAAGAAAACCAAGGAAGTCCAGTTGACTCTTGAAAAAGCGCCTCTGGGACAGCCCTGGCCTGGATGACTGAGAATGTCCATCAAGAAATGCTTCGGTATAGGATAGGTGATACCTGGCTCAACAGCAATAATTCTAAGAAGGCTGCTGGATCCTACTGGGACAATCACTTAAACATGAGCCAACTGTGTGCTGCAGCTGCCAAAAAAGCCAACACAGACCTAGGTTGCATTAACAGAGGGACAGAATCAATATCACGCAAAGTGTTAATAGCATTTTATAATGCCTTGGTAAGGCCACACGTGGAATAAGTGCAGAGGTGAGGAACAAAGATGATTATTTTTATTATTATTATTATTATTATTATTATTATTATTATTATTATTATTATTATTATTATTTTAATCCCATTTATATCCCGCCCTTCTCCGAAGACTCAGGGCGGCTTACAATCTAAGAAGCACAAATCAAATGTGCTTAGCAATAGCCTTCATTCTATGTATATGCCTGCTTATTAGGGCTTTCACACACACCCCAAGCGGCATTATTACAAAGTCAGCTTAATTGCCCCCAACAATCTGGGTCCTCGTTTTACCTACCTCGGAAGGATGGAAGGCTGAGTCAACCTTGAGCCTGGTGGGACTCGAACCTGCACTAATTGCAGGCAGCTGGTGTTACTTAAGGAGGCATTAGCCCACTGCTCCACCAAGGCTCTTGTTTGATGGCTCTTATTAGCCATCAAACCTCAAAAATACACTTTTCTCAAAAGGTTTCCACCATTTTGGCCACTACTGTACCTAGTTGTGAAATGAAATGCCTGCAAGAAAGCTATCACGCTCAGAGAGCACCCAGGACTTCCTGGAGAATTTTGGGAGCTCAAGTCCACATACCTTAAAATTGTTGCCAAAGTTGAGAGGGGATGAAAACTGCTAGTAGACACTATGGGTTTAGGACAATTCTCCGCAGCCATCTCGCTGTGACCAACTTGCCCTGGGACAACTGGTCAAAGAAAATTCCATGTGGGGTAACTCAATGTGGTAAATATTATTCCGCCCCACCCACCATGGAAATTATGTCCAAGAAACAGTGGTGGATAACATTGAGTAATCCTGTGTGGAATTTTGCATAGCAAGTTGTCCCGTGTCACGTTGGCCACGGCCTGCTGTCCCATAGCTTGTTTGAGATGGCCATGTTTAAATAGAATAATAGAATAGAATAGAATAGAATAGAATAGAATAGAATAGAATAGAATAGAATAGAATAGAATAGAATAGAATAGAATAGAACAGACATGTCAAACACAAGGCCCGGGGGCCAGATCCGACCCGCGAAGTGGTTTCATGTGGCCCGCGAAGCCATCCTGGAGACAGTGAGAGAATGGCCCCCAATGCCTTGGCCCTGGCCCAGAGACCCTCCTTCTGCCAGAGACCCTCAGATCTGTCCCACTCCTGCCCAGGCCCCCATAGGCAACCTTGATGCGAACAATGTAGAGCTGGCCATGCCCGCCCAGTAGGCCATACGCACTCTAGCCATGCCCACCCAGTAGGCCACACCCACCCAGGCCACACCCACCCGACCCCTTGAAGGCAACTGCAATGCTGATGCGGCCCTCAATGAAATTGAGTTTGACACCCCTGGAATAGAATAATAGAGTTGGAAGGGACCTTGAAGGTCTACTAGTCCAACCCTCGGCTCAGGAAGAAAACCCTAGACCATCTCAGAAAAATGGCTGTCCAATCTCTTCTTGAAGACCTCCAGTGATGAAGTACCCACAACTTCTGGAAGCAAGTTGTTCCACTGGTTGATTGCTCTTACTGTCAGGAAATTTCTCCTTAGTTCTACATTGGATCTCTCCTTGATGAGTTTCCATCCGTTGCTTCTTGTCCTGCCTTCAGGCGCTTTGGAGAATAGCTTGACTCCCTCTTCTTTGGGGCAGTCCCTGAGAGATTGGAAGGCTGCTATCATGTCTCCCCTCGTCCTTCTCTTCATTAGACTAGACATACCCAGTTCCAAGGGTGACATGATAGCAGTATCCCAGTATTTGAAAGGCTGCCACAAAGAAGAGGGGGTCACATTATTCTTCAAAGCACCAGAGGGCAGGACAAGAAACAATGGTTGGAAACTGATCAAAGAGAGAAGCAACCTGGAATTAAGGAGAAACTTCCTAAGTGAGGACAATCAACCAGTGGAGCAGAAGTTGCCTTCAGAAGACGTGGGTGCTTCATCACTGGAGGGTTTTTAAGAAGAGACCGGACAGCCACTGGCTCAGGAATTCTGGGAATTGAAGTCCTTGAGTCATAAAAAAGCCTAGGTTGCCTCCCCCTGGTATATAGTCTCCTGCTTGACCAGTGGGTTAGACTAGAAGACCTCTAAGGTCCCTTCCAGCTCCATTCTGATTCCTCTACCTACTATATATATATATATAAAACAGAGTAGTTAACTGTTAAATGAACAGCAAAATTTAATATCTATGGAGATTCTTAGTCATCCAGGTCATGGTTGTCCCAAAGGCAACTGGACTTTCTCTGTTTTTCCTTGAAGATGTTTCACTTCTCATCCACAAAATCTCTTCAGTTCTGAATGAAAATTCTTAGATGAGAAGCAGAAACATCTCCAAATAAAAACGAAGAAAGTCCAGTTGCCTTTTGGGGCGGGTGGGAAAGCACCTTCGGCGGGTGGGAAAGCACCTTCGGGACAGCAAATTTTAACTTCCAAGCCCTCTCTTAATAATATGTTGTTGTGTTTAACTCCTACAAAATCTACAGCTTGTCCCTGATTTAGATAAGGGCGTTGGGAGGATCGTACACTAAATCCTGACCGTTCATAACCACAATAAAATTGCGTGGACAGCCTGGCTACCACCTTGACCTTCCCAGGGTTTCACCAAATCCCAAGAAAGTCAAAACGATCAATAATAATAATAATAATAATAATAATAATAATAATGATAATAATGATAATAATAATAATAATAATAATAATAATAATAATAATAATAATAATAATAATAATAATAATAATAATAATAATAATAATAATTTTATTTGTATACCGCCCTTCTCCCGAAGGACTCAGGGCGGTGAACAGGGCAATACATGTTAAAAGACAAGAATACAAAAATTAAAAGAGATTAAACAAGATGCCCAAAAACTATAACAATAAGTTAAAATACATAAAAAACAATAAAACCCAAACCCATCACCCATTAGGCCAGGCCGGCTTGTTCGAACAGAATGCATGCTCCAGTTCTTCAAAACTCAGACTTCACATCTTGGAAGTTGTGGTGTTGGCCTTGCAATGTTTGCCGGCCGTGTTTAATTTCAGATCTGGGTCTCTGTTTGCAAATTCCATCCGGAGCCAGATTTGGGATTGACACATTTATGTGGCTTGCCGTTGACGATAATTACAGTTCACAAGTTTTTGCCTCCTATCTTAGCATTCTGAGAAGGGCATGGTGACTGATACACATACTGATAAAAGATGAAAGGAAGCATTGTGTAGACAAGTAGGTTCAAGCTCTGTTCTCAGAGGTCAGATCTGCCCCCTCCCTGAACGACAGCAAGTCTATTAGAAATTCACACACACACACACACACACACACACCTCTTTAATATCTCAAATGGGGCTAGTGGACCAGAGGAATGCTGTAGATATAATTTACTTGGACTTCAGTAAGGCATTTGATAAAGTAGATCACAACCTACTACTTGATAAGATAGAAAAATATGGGTTAGATAGCATCACCCCCAGATGGATTCGTAGCTGGCTGACAGGCCGTACTCAGCGTGTGGTCCTCAATGGAACCACATCTACATGGAAGGAAGTGTGTAGTGGGGTGCCCCAGGGCTCTGTTCTGGGCCCAGTGCTCTTCAATATCTTCATCAACAATTTGGATGAGGGGATAGATGGGGAACTCATCAAATTTGCAGACGACACCAAGCTGGCAGGAATAGCCAATACTCCAGAAGATAGGCTTAAGATACAGGAGGATCTGGACAGACTCGAACACTGGGCACTATCTAACAAAATGAAATTCAATGGTGAAAAAAGTAAGGTTCTACATTTAGGCAGGAAAAATCAAATGCACAGGTATAGTATAGGTGGTACCTTGCTCAATAGTAGTAACTGTGAGAGGGATCTCGGAGTCTTAGTAGACAATCACTTCAATATGAGCCAGCAGTGTGGTGCAGCTGCCAAAAAAGCCAACACGGTGCTAGGCTGCATTAACAGAGGGATAGAATCAAGATCAAGTGAAGTACTAATACCACTTTACAATGCCTTGGTAAGGCCACACCTGGAATACTGCATCCAGTTTTGGTCACCACGATGTAAAAAAGATGTCGAGACTCTAGAAAGGGTACAGAGAAGAGCAACAAAGATGATTAGGGGGCTGGAGGCTAAAACATATAGGGAACGGTTGCTGGAATTGGGTATGTGTAGTTTAATGAAGAGGAGGGTGAGGGGTGACATGATAGCAGTGTTCCAATATCTCAGGGGCTGCCCCAAACAAGAGGGAGTCAAGCTATCCTCCAAAGCACCCGAAGTCGGGACAAGAAGCAACGGATGGAAACTAACCAAGGAGAGAAGCAACCTGGAACTAAGGAGAAACTTCTGACAGTTAGAACAATTAACCGGTGGAACAACCTGCCTCCAGAAGCTGTGAATGCTCCAACGCTGGAAGTTTTCAAGAAGAGACCGGACAGCCATTTGCTTGACATGGTATAGGGTTTCCTGCCTTAGCAGGGGGTTGGACTAGATGACCTCCAAGGTCCCTTCCAACTTTATTATTATTATTATTATTATTATTATTATTATTATTATTATTATTATTATTATTATTATTATTTTCCCAAAGGCAGGTGGGCTTTCGCTTCCCATCCAACGGAAGCTTCTTCCGTTCTGACCGGATGGTAGGGAGGGGAAGGGGAGAGGGGAGAGGGGGGGGGGAATGGAAGGATTAATTCTGACATTCGTTGGTCAGAACTTCTCCCATCATCCCAACCATCTAATCAGAACTGAAGAAGCTTCTTGGATGGGAGGTGAAATGACTTCTTCTTCCTCCTCAAAAACAAACAAACAAACAAACAAACAAACAAACAAACAAACAAACAAACAGCCAGTCCAGTCGGCTTTTGAAAAAGCATCTTTGAGACAACGATGACTTGGATGACTGATCAAAGAGAGAAGCATTACCTCTCTCCTTTCCCCTTCCCCTTTCTTTTTCTCTTCCCCCTTCCAATTTCCCCTTCCCCTTTTCCTCTTCTTCTCCTTTCCCCTTCCCATTTCCCCTTCCTCTCTTCTTTTCCCCCTTCCCCATCTCCCTCCCCCTTCCTCCCCCTTCCCCTTTCCCCTTTCTCCTTTCCCCTTCCTTTACAGAGTGCAAGACAAAACGTCATGCATGGAAACTAATCAAGGAGAGAAGCTAACCAGAGATTTCCTGATATTAAGAACAATTAACCAGTGGAACTCCTTGCCTCCAGAAGCTGTGACTGCTCCAACACTGGAGGTTTTTAAGAAGAGACTGGACAGCCCTTTGTCTGAAATGGTCTAGGGCCATGGTGGAGAACCTACGGCACGCGTACCACAGGTGGCACGCAGATCCCTCTATGCGGGCGCACGCGCCGTCGCCCCAGTCCTAGGCCTTCAGCTGGGTTTTATAAAACCTTTTCGCTTTAGGCCTCCGCCGCCGGGTGCAAGAAAGAAAAAAGGTTCAATCAATCAATCAATTTCAACTTCTCGCGGGGAAAAAAGAAAGATCTCACAAAGTTGGAATTGATGGATTCAACGTTTTAGTCCCACCCAGTCTGCCGTTACCCCTGCGGCCACGCCCACCCGATGGGCCACACCCACCCAATGGGCCACACCCACCCAATCAGACACACCCACCCAATGAGCCACGCCCATCCAGCACCTGACGATACATCAGTGGGTTTTGGGGTTGCAGTTTGGGCAAAAGGTTCGTCATCGTTGGTTATTAGGGTTTCCTGCCTGAGTAGGGGGTTGGACTAGAAGACCTCCAGGGTCCCTTCCAGCCCTTTTTGTTCTGTATTCTCTCTAAGGAAGATTAAATGAACTTTAATCCAGTTGCATCTCTTTCTCTCTCTCTCTCGCTCCTTGTTTAATAGTTCTAAAATCTAGGTACTTATGTGTAATCCTTTTTTTCACAACAGCCCAAACTCTTCAATGTTTCTTCTGCCGGGAGCCCACCAGACCGGAGAAATGCCTAAGCGTGGCTAAGTGTATGCCGAACCAAACCATGTGTATGACGATCATGCACTCTCTTGAAGAAGGTGAGAGGGGAAGGCAAAATTAACCCAAGTCTCAATTTCTGCAGGTCAAGATTAAACGAAGAAGCTTTTTCCTACTCTCACTCCTCGTTCTATGAAAAAAAAAAGAGGGATTAAAAATGTGTGCCTCTGGATCAACCTCACATAACCACACAGCCTGGCCATGATAAAATGTGTCGATCCTTTCCACATTAGTGATATGTCCCAAAGGTCCTATCCTGCTTCCCTGGGGGCTGTGGCTGACGAGTGTTGGATTTTATTTTATTTTTTAATATGTGAGGGATTGTTGATTCTAGGGATCTTTGTCTTTAATCCCATCAGCTTCCTGGCTCCAATCTTTCTGACAAGATTATCACTTCTGCATTTCTGCAGACCAGGTTTCTGTTTGGGGCAGAGAGACACGTGTGTGTGTGTGTGTGTTGTTATTGGTTTTTGCCTTTAAGATCCTTTGGGGAAATATAATCTGCCTTTTAATATCCCCCAAAATGTTTCTTTCTTGGGAGGTGGGGGGGCTGTCAGTCATCCAGGTCTGGTTGTCCCAAAGGACAACCCCCACCATCTAGTCAGACCTGAAGAAGAAGCTTCTTGGATGAGAAGCGAAACATCTTCCAAGAAAAACAAGAAAGTCCACTTGGCTCCTGAAAAAGCACGTTTGGGACAATCATGACCCGGGTGACTGAGAATCTCCATAGAGTGTCTACAGAGTTGGCCCAAAAAGTCAAGACTTCAACGACAACAGTGTAATCAAAGCTCTATTGGGCACACGTGATGCGCAACAACCTTCAGATGAAGCTTTGATTGCCACCCTTGATTCGATTAACTACTGTACATCCTATCGACTCTAAGAAACCCGGAGGATAGAAAGGGAACTTATCGAATTGGCCAACTCTTTGGAAGATAGACTCGATGTTCAGAAGTGAAATGTCTTCAAAGAAAACAAGGAATCACAGTTGCCTCGCGAAAATGCATTTTGGGGATAACTATGACTTGGATGACTGAGAATCTCCATGGACATAAGGTCCTAAATTTAGGAAGGAAATACCAAATGCACAGATATAGAATAGGAGGCACCAGACTCAACAGTAGTAACTGTGAGAGGGATCTAGGAGTCCGAGTGGACAACCACTTAAGCATGACCCAGCAGTCTATTATTGGAACACTGTGTCCAATTTTGGTCACAACTATAGAAAATAGACATCAGCAGAGACATCACCCTGCCAACAAAAGTGCATATAGTCAAGGCTGTGGTCTTCCCAGTTGCAATGTATGGCTGTGAAAGTTGGACCATAAGAAAGGCTGAGCGCCAAAGAATTGAGGCCTTTGAACTCTGGTGCTGGAGAAGACTCCTGCGAGTCCCTTGGACTGCAAGGCGATCCAACCGGTCAGTCCTAGAGGAGATCAACCCTGACTGCTCTTTAGAAGGCCAGATCCTGAAGCTAAAACTCAAATACTTTGGCCACCTAATGAGAAGGAAGGACTCACTGGAGAAGAGCCTCATGCTGGGAAAGGTGGAGGGCAAGAGAAGAAGGGGACGACAGAGAAGGAGGTGGCTGGATGGAGTCACTGAAGCAGTAGGCGTGAGCTTAAATGGACTCCAGAAGATGGTAGAGGACAGGAAGGCCTGGAGGAACGTGGTCCATGGGGTCGTGATGGATCAGACACAACTTCGCAACTAACAACAACAAACAGAAAACCGATGTTGGGACTCTAAAAAGATGCAGAGAAGAGCAACAAAGATGATTAGATGGCTGGAGGCTAAAGCATATAATGAATGGCTAAGGGAGCTACATATGTTTGGCCTAATGAAGAGAAGACTCCATGGAGATGTGATAGTATCTTCCAATACTTGGAAGTACTGTCACAGGGAGGAGGGGGTCTCTTCCATAGCATCTGAGGGCAGGGCAAGAAGGAATAAGTGGAAGCTCCTCAGACAAAGATTCAGCTTGTAAATAAGGGGGAATTTCCTAGCAATGAGAAGGATTAATCAGTGGGACAGCTTGCCTTCCAGACTTCTGGATTCTGGAGCTACAAAAGCATCTTGGTTCTGGGAGCCAGAACAGATAGTCCAGAAGATAGAAAAAGACTGATAGTCTAGAAGATAAAAGAAGACTCATTACAGTCTTCCAATATCTCAGGGGCTGCCCCAAAGAAGAGGGAGCCAAGCTCTTCTCCAAAGCACCCGAAGGCAGGACAAGAAGCAACGGATGGAAACTAATCAAGGAGAGAAGCAACCTGGAACTAAGGAGAAACTTCCTGACAGTTAGAACAATTAACCAGTGGAACAACTTGCCTCCAGAAGTTGTGGATGCTCCAACACTGGAAGTTTTTAAGGAGAGGTCAGCCATTTGTCTGAAATGGTATAGGGTTTCCTGCCTGAGCAGGGGGTTGGACTACATGACCTCCAAGGTCCCTTCCAACTTATTATTATTATTATTATTATTATTATTATTATTATTATTATTATTATTATTATTATTATTAAATGTTTATTCATAAAACATGAACCTCAGTCAACTAAGCACTCTAATTGACTGGCGCTAATGGTTGACACAGGTTGCTGCCAGGTATAAACCAGGTATCTCCTTAAAATGTAAGATGTTCCAAGTAGCGCAATTTTTGTAGCTTTGCTGCAGTCATTGCAGGAAGCTGCAATTTCTTGATGTATTTTGCAAAGTTTTTGGACATCGTTCCCAGTGCCCCGATGACAATGGGTATCACTGTTACGCGTTTCATCCATAATCGCGCAGTTTCGATGGCCAGGTCACGGTATTTCGTAATTTTTCCCAGTTCTTTTTCTTTGACTCTGGCATCTCCTGGTACAGCGATATCAATCAGTTGTACACTTCGGTTTTCTACGACTTTGATATCTGGCGTGTTGTGTTCCAAATGGCGATCTGTCTGTATTCGGAAGTCCCACAAGATCTTCACCCTCTCATTCTCCACAACTTTTTCCACCCTATGTTCCCACGACTTTTCGGACACAGGCAAGTCGTATTTTTTACACAATGCCCAGTGGATTAGTTTAGCAACTCGGTCATGTCTAGTTTTGCTGCACTCACATATTATATGTGAAATTATTATTATTATTATTATTATTATTATTATTATTATTATTATTATTATTATTATTATCAAAATAATAATAATAATAATAATAATAATAATAATAATAATAATAATAATAATAATAATAATAATAGGTTTCCCCAATCTGTGTATCCATCAGAGAAGATATCCTACAGTTCTCATCCTTCTGAGGTGGTCCAGAAATTATTTAGAATAAAATAGAACTGGAAGGGACCTTGGAGGTCTTCTAGTCCAGCCTCCTCCTCAAGCAGGAGAACCTATATCATCACAGACTGGTGAGTGTCTAGTCTCCTCTTAAAAATCTCCAGTGATGGAGCGCCCACGATTTCTGAAGGCAACTTCTGTTCCACTGGTTGATTGTCCTCACTGTCAGGAAGTTTCTCCTTAATTCCAGGTTGCTTCTCTCCTTGGTCAGTTTCCAACCATTGTTTCTCGTCCTTCCCTCTGGTGCTCTGGAGAACAACCTGGCCCCCTCTGCCTTGTGGCAGCCCCTCAGATACTGGAACGCTGCAATCGTGTCTCCCCTATTTCTTCCTTTCTGTAGAATAGCCAAACCCAAGTCCCACAGCCTTTCTTTGTATGTTTTAGTCTCCAGGCCTTGGATCCTCTTAGTTGCTCTTCTCTGAATTTTTCCAGAGAATTTATTAGGAGACATTGGAGGACACGGGATCAATTCTAGCATGATACATGGGTTTCTGTGGGCCTAATTCTCTGAAATTTCTTTTTTTTTTCTTTTTTGGTTGTTTGGCAGTCTACCCTTTTGTGGGTGAACTCACCGTCACAAAGTCTTGTTCTATGATCTGCAACCTTTCCGAGATAGATGAAATTGGTTCCACGCGTCTGGTGACCTGTTGCCACACCAACCTCTGCAACCATGACGGGGCCTCCTGGCTAGAGATCAGCTACACCATGATGGGAGGAATCCTGGCTTATTTCTTCCTCTTCCTCAGTTGAGACTGAATTTCTCCATGATTTGGCAGAGAGCCTTCTTCACTTTCCTCGAATGATGGGTTCAACGATGGGTTGTCTTCTCTTCCAATTCCTGGCTACCTTCTTTGTCTCAAATAAAGAAAATGAGACCAGAAACGGTCTGAAAGTTACTGCAAACATTGATGGAAGATAATATTTGTAGCTCAGGGCTGAACCGTGGGGTCCTTGGTGCTCTCTGAGCTGGGTTGATTTCTTGAAGACCTTTCAAAGTGCAGTTAGGCAATATCAGTGCTAGAAGAGAGTGGGCTTTGTGGAGTGGAGGAGAAGAGGAGGAGGAGGAGGAGAAGGGAAGTAGGAGGAGAAGGGAAGTAGGAGGAGAAGGGAAGGAGTAGTCCTTGGTGCTCTCTGACCATGGTTGTTTTCTTGCAGACATTTCATTACCAAACTCGGCAACATCATCAATGGTAGTAGGGAGTGGGGTTTGTGGAGTCCAAGAGAGAGAGAGAGAGAGAGAGAGAGAGAGAGAGAGAGAGAGAGAGAGAGAGAGAGAGAGAGAGAGAGAGAGAGAGAGAGAGAGAGAGAGAGAGAGAGAGAGAGAAGGAGGAGGAGGACTGTGGGATCCTTGGTGCTCTCTGAACTGGGTTGTTTTCTTGAAGACATCTCAAATTGCAACTAGGCAATATCATCAGTGCTAGTAAAGAATGGTTTTTGTGGAGTGAAGGAGAAGACGAAGAGGAGGAGAAGGAAGGAGGAGGAGAAGGGAAGGAGGAGCCCTTGGTGCTCTATAATAATAATAATAATATATAAAGTTGGAAGGGACCTTGGAGGTCATCTAGTCCAACCCCCTGCTCAGGCAGGAAACCCTATACCATATCAGACAAATGGCTGTCCAGTCTCTTCTTAAAAACTTCCAGTGTTGGAGCATTCACCACCTCTGGAGGCAGGTTGTTCCACTGGTTAATTGTTCTAACTGTCAGGAAGTTTCTCCTTAGTTCTAGGTTGCTTCTCTCCTTGATGAGTTTCCATCCGTTGCTTCTTGTCCTGCCTTCAGGCGCTTTGGAGAATAGCTTGACTGCCTCTTCTTTGGGGCAGCCCCTGAGATATTGGAACACTGCTATCATGTCACCCCTCACCCTCCTCTTCATTAAACTACACATACCCAATTCCAGCAACCGTTCTCTGTGACCATGGTTGTTTTCTTGCAGATGTTTCATCACCCAACTAGGTAACGTCATCAGTGCTAGAAAGGAGTAGGATTTGAGGAACGGAGGAGAAGGGGAGGAGGAGGAAGAAGAAGAGGAGGAGCCGGACGTTGACGACAACAACAACAACAACCGTGGGGTCCTTGGTGCTTTCTGAGCTTGGTTGTTCCTTGTAAACTGATGAGAACACTACTTGTGCTCCTAGCTTTTTAACTTTGTTGCCTAGTTGTTTGTAATCCCTCACTATTGTACTCAGGTTGTTTGTTGCGCCGTTCATCCTGTCGTGGAAAAAGCCCAATGGAAAAGAGAAGAGACAGCAACACAAAACAATAATTCTTACTTTAAGATTCAGAGGTTTATTTGGCTAATGATTTGGAACATAGCAAGCATAATAACACAACATCACTTACATCAGGGGTGTCAAACTCAATTTCATGGAGGGCCGCATCAGCATTGCAGTTGCCCTCAAGGGGCCGGGTGGGTATGGCCAGGGTGGGCGTGGCCTACTGGGTGGGCGTGGCTAGAGTACGTATGGCCTACTGGGTGGGCGTGGCCAGCTCTACATCGTTGGCATCAAGGGTGCCTATGGGGGCCTGGGCAGGAGTGGGACAGATCTGGGGGTCTCTGGCAGGAGGAGGGTCTCTGGGCCAGGGCCAAGGCAGTGGGGGCCGTTCCCTCACTGTTTCCAGGATAGCTTCGCGGGCCGCATGAAACCACTTCCTGGGCCGGATCTGGCCCCCGGGCCTTGTGTTTGACATGTCTGACTTACATTAATAACCCATTGTAATGAGGAACGTATGGCATAGCAAACTCCAATAGGACAACTATAGGCCAATGGCAAATCAATCAGGTCCAGTCCCAACCTTTTATACCCTTTCTCGTTCTAAGACTGTAGTCAGATGGTCCGCTGACTTTTGCTGACTTCTGCTGACTTTTTACTGGTTTTTAACTGACTTTTGCTGACTTTTTACTGACTTCCTGCTAAACATAAAGGTAAAGATAAAGGTAAAGGTTCCCCTGCACATGATTGCTAGTCGTTTCCGACTCTAGGGGCCGGTGCTCATCTCCGTTACAAGCCAGCGCTTGTCCGAGGACGTCTCCGTGGTCGTGTGGCTGGCATGACTAGACGCCAAAGGCACACGGAACGCTGTTACCTTCCCACCGGAGTGGTCCCTATTTTTCTACTTGCATTTTTTACGTGCTTTCGAACTGCTAGGTTGGCAGGAGCTGGGACGAGTAACAGGCGCTCACTCTGCTACGCGGCACTCGGGATTCGACCTTCTGATCGACAAGCTCAGCATCCTAACCCACTGAGCCACCGCGTCACTGCTAAACATATACCCATCCACATTGGAACCCGCGTCCATCCGCTACTTTCAGGTCCCTTTTTCTTTCTGTTCCAGTCCTTATGTTTTAAATATAGACAACACTACCTACTTTGCAATTTAAATATTGCGCCAAGCTCAGCAGATTACAAATAATACGTTCCTACAATGTGAAACATTACAGAGTTCAAGTCACAGCTTTGGCTTAAATCCCTACTGTGGGGCCTATCTCAGGTTTGCTTCAGTCTCATCTGGCTATATGAGGAGGGGGCTATACTTTCATCTCCCACAATCCCAATGTGGACGAAGAGGAGGAGGGGGGTAGCAATCGGTGGGCTTAATTATTTTGGTTAGGTTCTCAGGTTCTCAGCCCTGGAGCCAATTTTGCTCCAGGGTGGCAACGTACCTCCCTGGATTGTATGTCCGGCCTGCAGATGGATGATTCTGTTTCTTTGAGGATAGAGTCTCCTATTACCAAAACTCTCCTTTCTTGTGTGTGTGTGTGTGTGTGTGTGTGTGTGTGTGTGTGTGTGTGTGCAGTCTGGGGTGCTTTTCTGTTTATCTGTAGTGTGTTTGTTGATGTGGCTTTTTAAGGGATATTTCGGAGAAGGGCGGGATATAAATGGAATAAAAATAAAAATAAAAAAAATAAGGAAAAACGGCTGGATGATAGATTAAATAGATGGAAAACCAAAGCTTTGCATGGACAACATTTGAAAAACATTGAAGGAAAATGTGATAACAACTTGACATGGGCATGGCTTAAGATGGGAACCGTCAAGAAAGAAACGGAAGGCTTAATACTGGCTGCTCAAGAACAAGCACTGCAAACTAATGCCATGAAAGCAAAGATACAAAATTCTACTGACAATCCAAATTGCCGACTTTGCAACGACAAAGTTGAAACTGTTTCACATTTAATATGTGAGTGCAGCAAAATTGCACAAACTGATTACAAAGCTAGACATGCCTGAGTTGCTAAATTAATCCACTGGGCATTGTGTCAAAAATAAGACTTGCCTATGTTTGAAAAGTCGTGGGAACGTAGTGTGGAAAAAGTTGTGGAGAATGAGAGGGTGAAGATCTTGTGGGACTTCCGAATACAGACAGATCGCCATTTGGAACACAACACGCCAGATATCGCAGTCGTAGAGAACTGAAGTGTACACTTGATTGATATCGCTGTACCAGGAGATGCCAGAGTTGAAGAAAAAGTACTGAAAAAAAAATTACGAAATACTGCGAGCTGGCCATCGAAAACTGCGCGATTATGGATGAAATGTGTAACAGTGATACCCATTGTCATCAAGGCACTGGGAACGATGTCCAAAAACTTTGCAAAACACATCAAGAAATTGCAACTTCCTGCAATAACTCCAGCAAAGCTACAAAAAAACCTTGCACTACTCTGAACATCTGACATTTTAAGGAGGTACCTGGTTGATACCTAGGATGCTGGCAGCAACCTGTGTCAACCATCAGTGCCAGTCAATTTGAGTGTTCAGTTGACTGAGTTTCATGTAATAATAATAATAATAATAATAATAATAATAATAATAATAATAATAATAATAATAATAATAATAATAACAATAATAATAATAATAAAAATAAAAATAAAAATAAAAATAAATATGAGTCAATTGCAAAGTGTCTGAATTTTGATCACCTGACCATTGGGGATGCTGCAACGGTCATAAGTGTGAAAAATGGTGATAACTCATTTTTTTAGTGCATTTGTAACTTCAGACAGTCAATAAATAATAATAAAATAATAATAATAATAAAATAAAATAATAATAATAATAATAATAATAATAATAATAATAATAATAATAATAATAATAATAAAAATAAAAATAAAAATAAAAATAAAAATAAATATGAGTCAATTGCAAAGTGTCTGAATTTTGATCACCTGACCATTGGGGATGCTGCAACGGTCATAAGTGTGAAAAATGGTGATAACTCATTTTTTTAGTGCATTTGTAACTTCAGACAGTCAATAAATAATAATAAAATAATAATAATAATAAAATAATAATAAAATAATAATAATAATAATAATAATAATAATAATAATAATAATAATAATAATAATAATAATAATAATAATAAACAACTTGGAAGAGACTTTGGAGAGACTTTGTCCCCCCTCATCCTTCTCTTCATTAAACTACACAGACCCAATTCCAGCAACCGTTCCCTATATGTTTTAGCCTCCAGTCCCCTGATCATCTTTGTTGCTCTTCTCTGCCCTCTTTCCAGAGTCTCAACATCTTTTGTACATTGTGGTGACCAAAACTGGATGCAGGATTCCAAGTGTGGCCTTGTACAGTGGTATTAATACTTTACATGATTTTGATTCTCTCCCTCTGTTAATACAGCCTAGCACTAGTATGAGGAACAACAAATGCCCTCTTCTCTTTGTTTAGCCCACCCTAGGACATTAGCTTTGATGTCCTGGGTCTAACCAGAAAATGAGAATTTATCCAGCATGGCAGTTAATATTATGACCCACTGAAAGAATAAATCAACACAACCGTCTCTTGAGTCAGTTGGAGTCGTGGTGTCAACAAATAAATATATGAGCCAGCCATGTGCTGCAGCTGCCACAAAAGCCAACACGGTGCTAGGCTGCATTAACAGAGGGATAGAATCAAGATCAGGTGAAGTGTTAATACCACTTTACAATGCCTTGGTAAGGCCACACCTGGAATACTGCATCCAGTTTTGGTCACCACAATGTAAAAAAGATGTCGAGACTCTAGAAAGAGTACAGAGAAGAGCAACAAAGATGATTAGGGGACTGGAGGCTAAAACATATAGGGAACGGTTGCTGGAATTGAGTATGTCCAGTTTAACGAAGAGAAGGGTGAGGGGTGACATGATAGCAGTGTTCCAGTATCTCAGGGGCTGCCCCAAAGAAGAGGGAGTCAATCTATTCTCCAAAGCACCTGAAAGCAGGACAAGAAGGAACGGATGGAAACTAGTCAAGGAGAGAAGCAACCTAGAACTAAGGAGAAACTTCCTGACAGAACAATTAACCAGTGGAACTCCTTGCCTCCAGAAGCGGTGAATGCTCCAACACTGGAAGTTTTTAAGAAGAGACTGGACAGCCATTTGCCTGAAATGGTATAGGATTTCCTGCCTTAGCAGGGGGTTGGACTAGATGACCTCCAAGGTCCCTTCCAACTTCTTCTTCTTCTTCTTCTTCTTCTTCTTCTTCTTCTTCTTCTTCTTCTTCTTCTTCTTATTATTATTATTATTATTATTATTATTATTATTATTATTATTATTATTATTATTATTATTATTTCGTAAAATTCAACATCTTTTCTTGACTACAATTAACTTTTGCCAGCGCTACCAGTAGTAGACAAGTAGACCGACCACCTGGGTTTTTCCCTCACTATCTGGGAAGAAAAGGATTTGAAAATAACCAAATTAAAAACCATGAACTTTACTAATGGGTAAACTACAAGGGGGGGTGGTGGTGGAGGGATTCAGAAACCATAAGAATTCATCCCCTTGTCACGGATCGCTGTAAACTGTGCTTGTGAGAGAAAGCCAGAATCCCAGTTTAGCCATCTCAGAAAAGCTGCTTTCAATGCGTTAAATTTTGAAGTGTTCTCAACATAAGCCTGGTTGACTGTGAAAGTTTCTCTGCAGGATTTGTGGCTCACTGTTTCAGAAGACCTGACCTAGAGGCACAATCCTCCATTCTCAGTCAAATTACAGAGGCATACTCTGGATTTTAACCAGCTCCTCACATGCTTTATTTCTCAACCTTGCCGAATTGAACAGGGGTGGACTGCAATCTGGGGATTTCTAGGAATAGCAGAATAGCAGAGTTGGAAGGGACCTTGCAGGTCTTCTAGTCCAGCCCCCTGCTCAGAGACCATCTAGTCTCTTCGTAAAAATCTCCAGTGATGGAGTGCCCATGATTTCTGGAGGCAGGCTGTTCCACTGGTTAATTGTCCTCCCTATCAGGAAGTTTCTCCTCAGTTCCAGGTTGCTTCTCTCCTTGGTCAGTTTCCAACCGTTGTTTCTCGTCCTTCCCTCTGGTGCTTTGGTGAACAATCTGCCCCCCCCTCTGCCTTGTGGCAGCCCCTCAAATACTGGAACGCTGCTATCGTGTCTCCCCTATTTTTTCTTTTCTTTAGACTAGCCAAACCCAAGTCCCATAACCTATACCATTTCAGACAAAGAATTGTCCAATCTCTTCTTAAAAGCTTCCAGTGTTGGAGCATTCACAGTTTCTGGAGGCGTCATTCCACTGGTTAATTGTTCTCACTGTCAGGAAATTTCACCTTAGTTTTAGATTGCTTCTCTCCTTGATTAATTTTCATCCGTTGCTTCTTGTCCTGCCTTCGGTTGCTTTGGAGAATAGCTTGACTCCCTCTTCTTTGGGGCAGTCCCTGAGATATTGGAACACTGCTACCATGTCCCCCCTTGTCCTTCTTTTGATTAGACTAGACCAGGGTTAGGGAATGTTGGTTCTTTTATGACTTGTGGACTTCAATACCCAGAATTCCTGAACCAGCCATGCTGACTCAGGAATTCTGGGAGTTGAAGTCCATAAGTCATAAAAGAGCCAAGGTTCCCTACCCCTGGACTAGACATACCCAATTACAGCAACTGTTCCTTATATGTTTTATCCCCCAGTCCCCTGATCATCCTTGTTTCTCTTCTCTGCCCTCTTTCTAGAGTCTCAATATCTGTTTTATATAGTGAGGACCAAAGGTGGATGCAGGATTCCAAGTGTGACCTTGTTGTTGTTAGCTGCAAAGTCGTGTCCAACCCATCGCGACCCTATGGACAGCGTTCCTCCAGGCCTTCCTGTCCTCTACCATGTTCTGGAGTCCATTTAAGCTCATGCCTACTGCTTCAGTGACTCCATCCAGCCACCTCATTCTCTGTAGTCCCCTTCTTCTCTTGCCCTCAATCTTACCCAGCATTAGGCTCCTCTCCAGTAAGTCCTTCCTTCTCACTAGGTGGCCAAAGGATTTGAGTTTCATCTTCAGGATCTGGCCTTCTAAAGAGCAGTCAGGGTTGATCTCCTCTAGGACTGACCAGTTGGATCGCCTTGCAGTCCAAGGGACTCGCAGGAGTCTTCTCCAGCACCAGAGTTCAAAGGCCTCCATTCTTTGTCGCTCAGCCTTTTTTATGGTCCAACTTTCACAGCCATACATTGCAACTGAGAAGACCATAGCCTTGACTATACGCACTTTTGTTGACAGGGTGATGTCTCTGCTTTTTAGTGTGCTGTCTAGATTTGCCATGGCTTTCCTCCCAAGGAGCAAGCGTCTTTTAATTTCTTGGCTACACTGCCCATCTGCAGTGATCTTGGAGCCCAGGAAAATAAAATCTGTCACTACCTCCATTTCTTCCCCATCTATTTGCCAGTAATTGAGAGGGCCAGATGCCATGATCTTGGCTTTCTTAATGTTAAGTTTCAACCCAACTTTTGCACTCTTCTTCTTCACCCGCAAGAAGAGGCTCTTTAGTTCTTCTTCACTTTCTGCCTTACCAAAGCATTATAAAGTCATATTAACACTTCACATGATCTTGATTCTGTCCCTCTGTTGATGCAGCCTAGGATTGTGTTCTGTACCAGCCTGCTCCTGGCCCTGCAGAAAAGGCAGGGACAACCCCTTTTACAAGAAGGCAAGAGGCTGGAACTAAGTGCCAAATTTATGGATACAAAAGCAAACAGAACAAGACACGAACCATGAAACAGGAGCTATTCAAGCGGTTGCCTTCAGCAAACCAGCCCTCCCACGCATTCCCCTTTTATACAGTTCAGGGCGTGGCTTCTCTCTGCCTCCTTCCGAGGTGCCCCATTGCCTTCCTCTGTTTACTCCTGATTGACTGCCTCCTGCATCGGGCGTCCTTGAACAGGGCCAGCTGTGGGTCATCTTCATCCACGCTGTCAGGCTCACACAGCTGGGTCTGCGTAGTGACCAGATGAGAGGGGCCTGGCTGAGGGCTCTCATCATCAAGCTCTCCAACCCCCTCAGCAACCTCTCCAACACCCCCCTCCTCCTCCTCCTCTGAATCGTCCGACCCAACTGCCAAACCCACAGGCTGACCCTGAATCACAACAGATTGCGTTGGCTTTTTTGGCTGCTGCTGCTGCATACAGCTGGCTCGTATTGAAGGGATTGTCCACTAGGACTTCGAGATCCCTCTCACAGTTGCTACTATTGAGCACCTATACTATATCTGTGCATTTGGTTTTTCTTGCCTAAATGTACAGTCTTATTTATTTCCCCCCACGATTGAATGTCATTTTGTTAGATAGCACCAAGTGTTCAAGTCTGTCACGATCCTTCTGTATTTTGAGCCACACCTCTTCAAGTCACCAAGGTTGTGTAACCTTTTGGGGCACCATGATGCTCTACCAAAATAAGGGGGTTTCTTGCAAAGCTACTTTTTAATTCTGCTCCTGTGTTGAGAGTAGAGATGCAACTTTCTGTTCTTCTGTGATCTGTGTGTAGGCAACATCTAAGATGGAGAATGACCAGATCCCAGATGCAGAGAAAACAAGCCAACGTGAAATTTCTTTACCCAGTTGGTCCTTGACTTACAGCCATTCATTTAGGGACCGTTCCAAGTTAAAACAGGACGTATGACTTGACCTCTCACTAACAATCATTGCTGAATCCCTATGGTCACGTGATCAAAATCTGGGCAATTTATAACCAGCATGAATTTAGGATGGTTTTGGATCACATGATCTCCATTTGTGATCTTCCCAGCTGGCTTCCTACAAACAAAATCAATGGGGGAAGCTGGGTTCGCTTAACAACTGCTTCATTCACTTAAGAACAGCAGGGATTGCTTTAACAACTGTGGTAAAATGGGTTACAACTGACTTAAAAACTGCCTGGCTTAGCAACGGAAATGTTGGGCAGTCAGTTGTGGTTATAAGTACAAGCAAAGTCAACGGGGGTTAATGCTTCATCCCCTTAACCGCAATGATTTCTTTGACCACTGTGGCAAAAAAAGGTTGCAAAATTGGGCGCAACCCACTTAATATCCGTTGTACTTAGCAACAGAAATTCTGGCCCCTAATTGTGGTTGTAAGATGAGAACTACCTGTATAGGCTTGGGCAAGACTGAGTTTTGAAGACACACTTGGTATCCTGAATTTCAAAGACACACATAAAAATTTCCAGAAAACCTTTATTATGTTTTGATTTTGTCAACACAGTATATATAGACCTTGATGGTTGCAAATCAACACATTGAACCCCACAAATAAAAGCAAATAGGTTTGTCCCAGGATAATGTTGCAAGATCCAATCTGGGTTGGTTCATGGTGGAGCCCATCTTCAGAGAACTTCTCTCTAACAGAGTGTGTGTTGTTCTGTGTGCAGTGTTTATGTGATGCTGGTTGTATGTGGATTTTTAGATGTTGATTGGGTGTATTGATGGCTGGCTATTAAGTGGTTGGCTGTCATTTGCTAGTGTTGCCCAGTCCTCACCTTCTAAGTACTTGATAAGCTGGTGGTAAATGAGTACCCCTATTGACCATCAAGGGGCCTGTTTTCCAGGCTTCAATCACTTCCCCAGCTGTTTTTGTGCCTGCTCGGCCAACAATCTTAGCTTATTGCCCCATCAGTAAGTTATTCCTTTGAAAGCCCAGTTGAAGTAATTTCCCTAGCTGTTTTTGTGCCTGTTTGGCCAACAATCTAAGTAGCTGCAAAATTGAATGTGTCCTTGTTCATTGTAGTGTGAGGCTACCAGTGAGTTTGTGTCTCCTCGAAGAGTCAGATGAAGAGACAATGAACATGGACACAGATTCAATTTTGCAGCTTTTAAGATTGTTGGCCGAGCAGGGACAAAAACAGCCAGGGAAATTACTTCAACTGGGCTTTAAAGGAGGAACTTATTGATGGGGCAATAAGCTACTAAGATTGTTGGCCGAGCAGGCACAAAAAGAGCCAGGGAAATTACTTCAACTGGTCTTCAAAGGAGGTACTCAGAAGACTAAACTATCTGGTCCCAGCAACCGACCCAGATTTGGATCCTGCACAATTAACCCCACAATCTCCCAAGCAGGCCTAAAACTCAACTGCTCCTAACTTGGGCAGGTTAAGGTGATCACCTTTAAAAGATGCAAGTTGGCTGCCTGTGCAGGCAATGTTGCACCACAGCTCTGATTGCAGAACAGCGTTGCAAAAACTCTGATGAAAGTTCTAATGACAATTTATGCAACTTGCCCTTCTATGGAATTAGCATTTGGAAATGCAGTAAGATGAAGACATGGTCCTAGGAATGATGTTGGCGCCAGCTGACCCAGTGAGGTGTCTTTGCCAGTCCAAATCTAATTAAGTCTTCTATAGGTATCAGATCAAAAGTTTCTTTTTTTCCTTTCTTCAGCCCTACAGCCTTCCATTCATTAGGGCTGATCTTGCTGTTCTTTCAGCCCACGGAATATGGTAAAAACCCATGACGAGGAAGTCCATCCAAGTCCTTTCTCAAACGATGTAAATTGTATGTCAGTCTTTGCATGATGAGATCATGATGGGTGTCCTTGACCCTCCTACCCCCTCCCCAGTCCCTTGGATACACACGATACAGTTATGAATAACATCTCTTTGGCTTTATTCAGAAGAACAGGTGGCCCAACCATTTCTGAAGATGGCCCATCTTCCGCAGATCTGAAGAAAACTTTCTACTTGATTTTGTTATTTGGCTGGAGTTCCTTCTTTAGCCTTTCGCTGCTGAGTTGGTTAGTTTTCAGCCAGGAGTGGACATCTTCGGGGATTTCAGGAGAGTCTATCTGCAATTAAAACACACAATCAAATCACACAAATTAATGGATGGAGGACCTAAACAGAGGCGTGCAAAATTGGAGTCCAGGTGCTTCTCACTATTTGGGGAAATGTCCATGTTTTCCATAGAATTATCAGCTACTTGTACGTTTCTTTCTTGGCGCCATTTTAGAGCTGGAATTTCCAACAAAGGGAAACAAGACTCCGGGGGTCTTGTTTGGAAGAACAGAAGCCAAGTAGAAACACTTACAAACACTCTTATCCCTTCCTTTCATTATAAAGGGGACGTGGGGTTAGGGATCCAGCACCAAGTTCAAATCTACGGGTAGTCCTCAAGTTACGACGGACCTGAAAAAGGGGACATATACGACCCATATACAAATTTCTAGTGGCTGCACGTTGGGAGCTCAACAACACAACTGTGTGGAATTCACTTAGCGACCACTTCAAAAAAGTGCATAAAATCGGTTCCGTCACCAACCCATTTTACAACCATTATGCAGGTGCCATTATGGCTGTAACTTTGAGGACCATCTGTATAACATTCTAAGATTTTGTTAAAGGAAAAGTCTTCATCAGGGTTCAGTCCAAGCCGGGAATAAAGAACATGGTGACCGCTTTAGAAAGAAAGTTGCAGTTTATTGAAGAGAAGAGCCAGACAGAAAGATGGCTCTGGAAGAAAGGAAGAGTGAGCACATGTAGGGAGTGGGTTTTTATACCCTCTGGGGCTCTTGAGGTTGTTTCCTGTTCCTGTTTGAGGCTTTGTATTTCCTGTTTCATGTACTTTGACCTGAGTCTGAGTGTGCCCCTTTGGCATCGGTGGGTTAATGCTATTATGACCTGTCTTAGAGTTTGGGTGGGATATGTAGATTTTAGATGTCTCTGTCTTCCTAACCTTCTAGCTAGGGCCTCCAACCTTCCTGAATGGATTATTTACATCTGCATTTCTACAGAGCTGGTTTCTGCTTGGGGGAGGGAGAGTTGGGGCTATTAAGAAAAAACTGGGCATGCTTTTCTGCCTCTTTAAGATCCTTTGAGGAAATATAATACTCTGCCCTTTTAATATTTCCTTCTCGGGGGGGGCGGGGGGCTGACTTTCCACAATTTAAATACAGAATTATGGTTTGAAATTACCAAAGGGGGTGAAAGGAGAAGAGGAGGAGGAGGAGGAGGAAGAAGAAGAAGAAGAAGAAGAAGAAGAAGAAGAAGAAGAAGAAGAAGAAGAAGAAGAAGAAGAAGAAGAAGAAGAAGAAGAAGAAGAAGAAGAAGAAGAGGAGGAGGAGGAGGAGGAGGAGGAGGAGGAGG
>NW_028148277.1:0-53734 GCF_947247035.1 Vipera ursinii | reverse complement strand
CTTGTCTGGAAGAAACTAAGTTAAGACTGATTTAATGTTTCTTGGAATTAGCCCATACAGGTTATTCAAAAGAATGTCAAATATGCAATCCACCAGTGGATATCCTTGAAAAGAGAAGTCCTTCTTAGTACAGGCAGTCCTCGACTTACGACCACAATTGAGCCTAAAATTTCTGCTGCTAAGTGAGACAGGTAATGAGTTTTACCCCATTTTAGGACCTTTCTTGCCATAGTTGTTAAGTGAATCAAACTGTAGTTGTTAATTTAGTAACATGATTGTTAAGTGAATCTGGCTTTCCTGTGAACTTTGCTTGTCAGAAGGTTGCAAAAGGTGATCACATGACCTTTGGGCACTGCAACTATCATAAATATGGGGTCAGTTGCCAAGCGTCTGAATTTTGATCATGTAACCATAGGGATGCTGGAATGGTTGTAAATGTGAAAAAGAGTCATAAGTCACTTTTTTCAGTGCAGTTGTAATTTCAAACGATTACTAAATGAAGGGTTGTAAGCTGAGGTCACTGTACACTTAAATAATTTTCTTTGGAGTATGCTGATAGTACTAAGCCAATGTGGGATATTTGCTTAACTGCTTCCCAGAATTCAGGCTGCTTTATCATAGTACGCAGTAACAAAGATAATGTGCATAATAGGTAATTAGTCAATGTTGAAGGTATTATAAAGTTTTTTGGAAAGTTTTGGGAAAAAATAAAACAAAACATGAATGAAGCAAAATGAGCACAAGTGAATGAAATTAAAGCCCTTGGTTTCAAGGAATCATAGTCTAGTTCTGTATAAATATAATTTGAATTGTGGCCATTATCAATTACCTATTACATTTTAAAGGTGAAAAATTAATTGGGTTAGTGTGGGAATAACCGAAATCTAGATAGACTGCAATAAATTCTGATGGTTAGTTGTATTTTTCCTGATTCTTTACTTATTAATTGAACTGCAAACCAAGAAAAACATTGTACACATATAGATCAATCAATTAATAAACACATTTATTGATATGCCGTATTTGATCACAAGAAAGCAAGAACTATTGAATGAATTTTCAAGAGTTTTCAGAAACACCAATCCTCTTCCAAATTGTTTAACATTTACATTTTAATGTGCTTAAATATATGAACATATTGGATGTTATTTAGCAAGCAGTATATTACAGTGGCATGCCATTTTGTGTTGCATGATAATGTAATTTTATTAGTTTCTTTCAGATTTATGGTTTGCACTATTTACTAGGTGAAAAAAAATCATGCTTATTAACTAAAGTTTAATTGCATTGTTATTATTTATAAAATCTATTCACCATCTCAGTTCCAAGACACTTTTGGTGGTTTAAGAAATATAAAATACCCTGACCACCAATAAAAATAATAATAATGCAAAATAATAATCATTCTGGTATTGATGAGTCCATACAAATAGTGTTGAAAGACTTTCTAAATAAAGAACCAGTTTCACAAGCTTTTAGATGACCATGAAATTAGGAGCAACATTTGTCCCAGAGCTTAAGCTGTTTCAGAAGTGGTGAGTCCTTAGAGTCCAGTTGAGTCCCAAAGGTGCTTTTTCAAAAGACAACTGGACTTTCTTTGTTTTCCCTTGAAGATGTTTCTCTTCTCATCCAAAATGCTTCTTCATTTTGGACTGAATGGTGGAGAAAGGAAATATTCATCTTCCTTGAAGTCATATGGTCATTAGCACTCTTTCTGAGAGTTGTTGAGGCCACTTGGAGATTTATCTATGTGCCCAGGATCACCTGAATAATGCAAATGGATGTGGACAACCTTTGGGAGATCTATGACCTGGATGACTGAAAATCTTCATAGACAGTCCTATTGAGTATTGCAGGCTAACTCTGACAACTGCCAGCAGTTCAGTCCTGACTGGCTCAAAATTGATTCAACCTTCCACCCTTCTGAGGTTGGTAAAATGAGAACCCAAATTATTAGGAGCAATATATTGACTTTGTATATCACTTAGAGAGGGCTGCAAAGCACTATGAAGTGGTATCTAAGACTAAGTGCTATTGCTAATTCTTTTCATTTCTAACAAGCTTCTTGCTTCTTGTTAAATTCTGCTCAGACGTTTTACATCAATTTACATACCTCTGCTTGTAGAGGGACAGTTGTCTCCTGAATTTTATATATAAAGTGTGCATTTTTTACAAAACAACTCTCCTGAAAAATACAGTTTTGAATGCACCTACCTGTAACTTGTACATGCATAATTCTTTCTAACATATATATTTGTATACACTTTTTAAAGTGTCATTCTCAAGTTGGTTACATCACACATAGTAGGATCCCCTATAGAGTCTTCAAATGTAAATTGGTATATTGCTCAAAACATTCATATTTCTCAACCTACTTGCATCTGGTATATAGGATTAAACAGATTCTTATATCTTAATTCTAATTGCTGTTGTAGGTCTAATGAGTTATCTCTAAAGCCGTTTGCTTTGCAGGTATCCATCCATTCAGTCTATGTCTATATATTTTAGTATATAGTAAATATCATTTAAATTATATTAAAATATCAACACTTGCAAGTTTAGTTCAGTTCCTGGTGACTACATTGACACATAACAGACTTGTCTGGTTTCAGAGACCCAAATACTATCAGGTGAGCTCAATATTTTAATAGGACCTCATTAGGGAATACCATACTATAAATTAAGCTGGTAGGTAAAAAATAAATTCTGGAAGGAGACACTGGCAAGCCATTTTAGTGTGAAAGAAAAAAAATCCTTGGACCTGTTCAATTGAGCTTGATTCAATGTATATGAAATATGTTTCATATACAAAAATGTGGGGATGCCTACTCATAAAACTGCAGTCAACATATATGACCACTATAAATAAAACTTGACAACTGAGTATTTGAACATTCTCCCTCAACTCCTGGGTCAATACCCCGAGGCCCTTCTATTCATCTAGCTTAAATTAATGATCTCTCTTATGCACTAGGAAATGAATCAAAGCTCTCCTGAGCCAAGCATTTCCATACTAAATATGATTAATTTTGATGACTATCAATTCACACTGTTAATTAAGTAAGGTACAGTGATTAAAAAAGCTATGGCATGTTGTCTAAAAGTAATGGATGTTTAAATGGCTGGGTCATTCCTAGCTGAATATAAGCAGGGCATTCCAAACACATAGAAAGGACTTCTGCCTTCATCATGTACAAACATCCCTTCTGCCTCTTTTTTTTTCTTTTAGACAGGCATAGATTACCTTGACTATACATTTGACATTATATTTTGGACATAACTCTCCATCTGGGCATATTTTAATAAGATTGGAACTTCAGTGGTTTATTTTGTTTTTCCATTCCAAACCTTTTCCCTAGACCAGGGTTCTCTAAACTCTGCAACTGTAAGACTTGTGGCTCATGCTGACTGGGAAATTCTGGCAGCTGAATCCACAAGTCTTAAAGTTGCCAGATTTGGAGATCCCTGTCTTAAGGTATAAATAATCTTCTTAATTCAGAGATGGGCATCCTGGGGCCATACAGATATTTTTTTTCTTTAATTTTAAAGCTTCATATTACCACCCAACTCACTAAGATATAACTCCAGGTGACATATAACAATAAAGCAAGATATAATAAATACCACAATACAATCAAAAATCACAACAACAAAGCACACAATATTGTTATTTATTATTTCATTTATTAATAAATTACTTCATTTATTTCATTTACTATGTTGCTTCTCAAGAATTATACTTCATAGATAAAGGCCTTTTTTGTATACTAGAGAATGGAATTATAACTGGAAGGAATCCTATTTAGAACTGATTATTTCAGGGAAAAAGTACAACATAGTTTTATTCTTTATTTTCCTTTCATCATTGTTATAACAATTTTACAGCTGGATTTTATTCACTGATAGCTTGTATTTTTAAACAATTTTCAAATAAAACAGCTTTTACTATTTTGGGTTTTCTTGTAATTTTCTAAGACTTTCATGATTATATACAGTTGATGATGTTTATATATAGTTGTCATTTAGCTATTTCATTCTTGATCTTGATTGCTCAGACATTCGTTGGAGTGAAGTAGCATATAACCCTCACAAGTAAGTTAGATAACAATAATGAGTTTACATGATACATCTTATCAGGGCTTTTTTTCTCATAGAATGCTCAGAATGGCGTTCCGGCACCTTTTTTTTGCAAAACAAAAAACAAAAAAACAACCCAGCTCCCTTATTGGCTTTCCTAAGCCTATTGCAGGGCTAGCAATCTTGGCTCTTTTTTATGACTAGGGGACTTCAACTCCCAGAAATCCTGAGCCAGCCATGCTGAGGGGAAAGGGAGAGGTTTCCAAGCTGAGCCATGCTGGCTCAGGAATTCTGGGAGTTGAAGTCCTTGAGTCATAAAAGAGCCTGCACTAGAGGAGTACATTAAAATTATTTACAAGATTACTTCTTTAGGAACTAAACTTTTAGAATCTAAAACAGCTAATTCAAAAAAGCCAACAGGAAAGAACCTCACATTTTTCATCTGTTTCTGTCTTTTGGAAGGTAAAATTAGATAACAAAATAATCTATTTCTTGTGTTAACATCTCTGCAATTAAATCAAAGGTAATAGGAAAGAAATAAGAAACATTTTTCTCAATGTAATATGTTTAATTTAGCTGATTCTAGAAAAAATAGTATCTTTTGTACACTCTTGAAAACTATTTTGAATGTAAAAAAGTCTTAAGAATGAAATATTCTTAATTTGGACTTTACTTTTACTGTTTGGACTGTTGTGTGTTTTGAAAAATAGATTATTTAGAATCTAGTTATGTTGCACTTCAGTCTTTAAATAATTAACCTAGTGTATACATAACAATATATGATGTTTTCCGTGGTGAGCTTAACATCAGTAACAACATTTATTAAAAAGGCTAAAATAATTTCTGGTGGTATTATATGTATAGTATAATTTTGGACAAGCAGTGATCATGTTACATATGTGCATAAGCATAGTCAGTAGCATATGCCTTTTTAAAAATATCAAACATGCAAAGAAACAAAAATAAGTCCAAAATATCTGTATTACATCCAGAAATGCCAACTTTGCAACCAATATTTCTCATCCATAACTATGGCACCCTAAGGATACCTGCATACATGCAAATGTTTCTCTGGGATCAGTAACACAGCAGGGATTGCTTTTTCCTTCCAGTAACATATACCTAAAACCAGTTTATTGCATTTGGCAATTGTACTAAAAAAAATCACATTGTCAACCAATATAATCCATTTAACTTGAAATCAAGTGAAAAATTGATTTAAATTATTTTATTAAAACAAATTAATGACAATTCTTTTATAAAAAGTTGCCTCAAACAAAATGAGTACATGCAGCCTACCAAGCACCCTTGGACAGAGCACAGACTTTTTTTTTAAAGTAATAAAATCACCACCACTGCCCTGAAAGTCATGTTGCCTAGTGCCTCCATGGCTTACCATGACCATGAACTCCAACACTGTAGATGCTCCTCTAGTCACCAAATCATTGATTATCCCACCAGCATTCCTTTGCAGACCACAAAGTTTTTTAATTTATCAGTGTGGGCCTTTCCCTTCTACAAGTTGCACAGACCTCTTCTAGATTTTCCTCTTGCCTTTCCGAGTTAACTCTTTGGTCTGTCATTGAGCAAGAATTGACTTTGTAAGGAAGCATATTATCATTTGATGTATATTTAACATATGCTCTATCTTTATTTACCGATTATATAATATTTGTATGCAATCCACATGGCGAGGTTTGGGGAAACTTACAATAGAATGTACCACGCAGCCCCGCCATATAGAGTGGGCTCTGCTGCTCCCACAGCACCAGCCACGCCAGCTCCAGCCCTGGGGAGGGGAGTCTTCCACCAACACCCTTCGCACCTGTGACTGCAGCAGCGCCCCCACCCCCCGCCTCCTGAGAGTTCCAGCACCTTTTTTTTTTTTTTAGAAAAAAAGCACTGCATCTCATTGGTACTTAATAGGGTCTTTCATTTTTTTAGCTATTATAAGGAAAAGTTTTAAAAGGTCCAGATTTTTTTACTCAAGGATAAAGATATTGTTGTTTTTGAAGAAGCTCATACCACCTGCATTTTTTTTGACATCGTACATCTTGCAATTCTGTGTGGTGTCCATAAAACTGAATGCGTCACCATCTAAATGTCTCAATTTGTCTTGGATTTTGAAACATAGGTGAGGATATCATTTTCTTCCCTGCCTCAAAACAGCATGAAAATGGATGTGAATGTGTAGCTTCTTTGACTTGCCTATGCATAGATTTCTCAATAGAAATTTAAAGCATTCACCATCGCTCTTTGTTGTCATTCTAACATTTTTCTTCATATGTTTGAGCAATCTAAGTTCAGAGACTTGTTCTTTAGATTGTTTTCAGTTTTGATGGTTGTTAGAGAAATGTTATACTGATCACCTGATCATCCTCACTGTCCTTCTTTGAAGTCATTCTATATAATTTGAATTTACTTTAGTTTCAAGCCCAGAATCAGATATGAACTTGGGTTTGTATCTAACCAACCTAGAATAGAGAGGAACAATTACTATTACATACATCAAAAGTAGCATTTGTCTTTTGAATAGTCTTGCAGGATCATATTAACAAATTGGGATCTGTCCAATGCGGTGTGATAAAAAAATAAAGACTTGGAATTCAGGAATCATTAATAAAAGTGCATTTGAAAAACATGCTTGTATTGTTTGTTTATGCAGAATACTTTGGCTAGAGCTATATTATTTGATAGCTTGCTGCTGAGTATTAGATTTGACTTTTATCTAAGAAAGGGCATTGTCTTCAACAAGTGGGATATTTGAAGTTGAGGGTGGTGTACATTTTGATTAAAATGTTGCTCAGTGGCCTTTCAGGCAAATTCTAAAATTATTTAATATTCCTTTCAGCACATAGATGAGAAATGGCAATGGCAATATTAATAAAAGAAGGCTTATAGGAGTATAGAATCAAAGTACCAGGTCCTCACTAAAGTTATTTACCTAGCTAGAGTTTCATTTCAAAGTGAACAGAAATGCTATGATGCCTGTATTATGCAAAAGCCTTAAAACTCTGTTAGATATTCTTAATCCATTCTAATTTATTCTGGGAGTCTTTAATCTTCTACAGAATGGAACTGCTGTGAATTTTTCAAAAGCCATCATAATCTATGATTATGAGGAAGAAGATGATGAAAAAGAAAAAGAGAAGAAGACCTGTAATGATGATATTGGTACTGGACTTCAAGAGTTCACTTTAAATTTATTCTGAAAGTGTACAATGGAGAATAAGAGTTAAAAGGCTATGTTGTACAGTTATCATTACAATCCTGTCCAATTCATTACAAATGTGTTGCATCTTTGCTATTAAGGCACTCTGGTGGAATGATCTAATCTTAAAGAAAAAGAGAAAGATCAGAAAAGAGGCTTTGACCCTTGAAATTCATAACGTATTGATCATGCAGTAAGTGGTTTCTAAGATGTTCAAAAGAAAATCACATATCAGATATAATAAAAACATATTACTTGTTAAGTGATAATAACTGTAGGGAAAAAGATCATTTGTACAGTTGGGACAAAAAAACAATCATGGAAAAAAGTGCAATACCACCTTAGCAAAATTATTTTCCTACACTGTGTTGTTTCAAATGAAACAGTTAATTAAGACTTCTCATTTAGCATGTTATGGCTAATATGTTAACAAGCAGGACTCCAGTTAATAATTAGGGTGCTTGTCTTCAGCCATCCACCTACTGTATGGCCTCTTTCATGGAATTCCATTCAATTCTTCATATTTTGATTTGTATTAATTTTTTATTAATTCCTATTAATGTTTTTATTATTTTACAGATACTGAACATACCTTTAAGATCTGTTTTATGTTTTGGTTTTGTTGATTTTTGTGGAACTTTGCTATTTTCCCCCAGGTTTTTGTTATTGGAAACACACGATTGAGACATTTTCATGTGTGTCTTGCAAGACACTTTGGTGTACCTAAATGCCAGGTCCGTTGCTAATAAGGCTCCCCTCGTCCGGGATTTAGTCGAGGGTGAGCAAGCGGACCTGGCTTGCATTACGGAAACCTGGTTGGGCCCAGAGGGTGGTATCCCCCTGGTGGATCTCTGCCCACCAGGCTTCCGGGTGCTACACCGGCCTCGGACTCAGGGTAGGGGTGGGGGAGTGGCTGTAGTTATGAGGGAGACCTTATGTCCGCAGGAGGCCACCGTTCCTCAGATAGTCGGGTGTGAATCTCTCTTATTGAGGTTTGGTCCTAGGGCGCAGTTGGGCTTGCTGCTCGCGTACCTTTCGCCTAGTCGCGTAGCAGCAGCCCTGCCTGAGCTTCTCGATATCCTCTCAGGGCTGGTGATTGAGTTTCCTAAACTAATGGTTTTGGGAGACTTCAATCTACCATCCCTGGGAGGAGTATCTGAGTTAGCTCGGGAGTTCATGGCTTCCATGACGGCCATGGACCTGACGCAGGTAATTCATGGACCAACCCATGAGGGAGGCCACACCCTTGACTTGGTTTTCTTATCTGGTCGGTGGTTAGATGATCTTGGTGGGGGCTCCCCAATTGTTATGCCCCTGTCATGGACCGATCATCATCTCCTGCGGCTGGTCTTCCGTTTTGCCACCCCCCACCGTGGGGTTGTTGAGCCAACTAGATGGTTCCGCCCCAGGCGCTTAATGGACCCTGAGAGGTTTCAGGCAGCGCTGGGGGCCCCACCTGCCTCCCCAGCTCACAGCTCGGCAGATGCCTTAGTGGAGGCCTGGGAAAGGACGGCCACGGAGGCACTTGACCGAGTTGTACCCTTGCGGCCCCTGACCCGGCGCAGATCCCAATGGGCTCCATGGTTTTCCGCGGAGCTCCGGGAGATGAAGCGTCGGAGACGGGGCCTAGAGAGCGTCTGGAGGTCCACCCGATCTGAATCCGACCGATTGTGACTAAGAACCCATATTAGGTCTTATCTCGCTGCGATGAGGGTAGCGAGATCTAACTATTTCGCTGCCCTCATCGCGTCCGCAGATAATCGCCCGGCCGCCCTGTTTAGGGTGACCCGCTCCCTCCTCAACCAGGAGGTCAGTGAGGATCCCTTGCAGCGGCGTGCCGAGGAATTTAGTCAACATCTGTCGGACAAAATCGCTCGGATTCGGACCGGTTTGGACTCCGACTGGGCAGTATCGGACGATCAGGACACGAGTGATCTTGTCGATGTCATCTGGGAGGAGTTCGATCCTGTGACTCCGGAGGAAGTGGACAGGATCATGGGGAGGCTGAGCTCCACCACATGTTTATTGGACCCGTGCCCTTCCTGGCTGGTTTATGCAGCCCGGGAGGGGACACGAAGCTGGTTCCAGGCGGTTATAGCTGCTTCTTTGAGTGAGGGCAGTTTTCCCGCCGCCTTGAAGGAGGTGGTGGTGAGACCTCTCCTCAAGAAGCCTACCTTGGATCCGGCTGTTTTGAATAACTTTCGTCCGGTCTCCAACCTTCGCTTCCTTGCGAAGGTTGTTGAGAGTGTGGTGGCGCATCAGCTCCCTCTGGCCCTGGATGAAGCGGATTATCTAGACCCGTACCAATCGGGCTTCAGGCCTGGGTACAGCACGGAGACGGCATTGGTCGCGCTGGTGAATGATCTCTGGAGGGCTCGGGACAGAGGATACTCCTCTGTTCTAGTCCTATTAGACCTCTCAGCGGCTTTCGATACCATCGACCATGGTATCTTGCTGCGGCGTCTCAGGGGATTGGGAGTGGGAGGCACGGTTCTTCAGTGGTTCTCCTCCTATCTCCTGGGACGTTCGCAGTCGGTGTTGACGGGGGGCAGAGGTCGACCGCGAGGCCTCTCGCTTGTGGAGTCCCTCAGGGGTCGGTCCTCTCGCCCCTTCTGTTCAACATCTACATGAAACCGCTGGGTGAGATCATTCGTGGTTTTGGAGTTGGGTATCATCAGTATGCTGATGATACCCAACTTTTCATTTCGACCCCAAACCACCCCAGTGATGCCCTCGACGTGATGTCCTGGTGCCTGGAGGCGGTCCGGGTCTGGATGGGGAGGAACAGGCTTCGTCTCAACCCCGACAAGACGGAGTGGCTGTGCGTACCGGCATCCCGGGATATTCAGAATATCCCACCCCTCATTATGGGGGGTGAGTCATTACCTCCTGTAGATAGGGCTCGCAACTTGGGAGTCCTCCTAGATTCACAGCTCTCTTTAGAAGACCATATTGTAGCTGTAACTAGGGGGGTGTTCGCCCAGGTTCGCCTGGTGTGCCAGTTGCGGCCCTATCTAGACCGGGATGCCTTGCGCACGGTCACTCATGCGCTCGTGACCTCTCGTCTTGATTACTGCAACGCTCTCTACATGGGGCTACCCTTGAAGACCACTCGGAGGCTCCAGCTGGCACAGAATGCAGCCGCGAGAGTTGTGTCGGGGGTCTCCCGATACTCCCGTGTTACACCTTTGCTCCGCGAGCTGCATTGGTTGCCAGTTGTCTTCCGGGTGAGGTTCAAGGTGTTGGTAATGACCTACAAAGCCCTCCATGGCATGGGTCCAGAATACCTTGGGGAGCACCTGCAGCCGGCGTCAACTTCCCTCCGCCCAGTACGCTCCTACAGAGAGGGCCTCCTCAGGGTGCCGCCGGTCAAAGAATGCCGACTGGTGGCCCCCAGGGGGAGAGCGTTCTCTGTGGGTGCACCGGACTTATGGAACCATCTTCCGGTAGAGCTCCGGATGGCGCCCGACCTCCGCTCCTTCCGGCGCGACCTTAAAACCCATCTCTTTAAGGAAGCGGGCCTGGCCTGATGGGATGGGGTGGGTTTGTTATTATGACTTTAATTTTAAATTTGTACTATGGGCATTGTTTAATCATGTTTTAATAATTTTAACTTTTGTATCTGTCTTTTACGTATTGCCCTGTTAACCGCCCTGAGTCTCTTGAGAGAAGGGCGGTATATAAATTAAATAAATAAATAAATAAATAAATAAATAAATATTTCCTCAATACATTTTTAAACTTAATTTTCTATAAAACAATGGGAATGGGGCTCTCTAACATCACCTTTAACTCTTTCTTTCTTTCTTTCTTTCTTTCTTTCTTTCTTTCTTTCTTTCTTTCTTTCTTTCTTTCTTTCTCTCTCTCTCTCTCTCTCTCTCTCTCTCTCTCTCTCTCTCTCTCTTTCTTTCTTTCTTTCTTTCTTTCTCTATGTAAGTAATGAAAGGGACATGGTGGTTCAGTGGGTTAGGATGCTGAGCTTGTCGATGAGAAGGTCGGCTGTTTGGTGGGTCAAATACCGAGTGCTGCATAACAGAGTGAGCGCCTGTTACTCGTCCCAGCTTCTGCCAACCTAGCAGTTCGAAAGCATGTAAAAATGCAAGTAGGAAAATAGGGACCACTATGGTGGGAAGGTAACAGCATTCTGTGCGCCTTTGGCATCTAGTCATGCCGGCCACATGACCACAGAGACGTCCTTGGACAAACACTGGCTCTTTGGCTTTGAAACGGAGATGAGCACCGGCCCCTAGAGTCAGAAACGACTAGCATGCATGTGCGGGGGAACCTTTACCTTTACCTTTACCTTTACCTTTATGATAGTAATGCTCATCAGTTTAAAACCTCAGTTAAGCAAAGCATATGGGTTAAAAAATAAAGACAATACCAACCAGATTTCAACTATTTCAGCAGAAAGTCAGTTTCTCTGAATAAAAATGCATTTGCTTTCTAGCAGAAAGGGAATAAAGATGAAGCTACCATAGCTTCTCTTGAAGAAAGTGTCAATAGTGCCTGGGAGCAGCAATTGAAAAAGTCCTCTTTAAAGTGTAAGCTGTGATAATAGCAGGAGAGAGTGATGCATTGCTTCTGGGGATATTAAAAAGCTGGGTAGCTTTATGAAGGAAAATATGATTTTTCCCCAAACAGATTTGTCTCACGAACACAGGGCTTTGTTGCTCTTAATCAGCACTATCCACTGTGTTCTCAAGCAGACTTTTATCCATTGAATTTCTAACAAGGAAACCATATGTGTTCCTTGTTATGGCTTGTTCAGAGATCTTGCCTCGTCATTCTGGAACAGGTGAAATCTTCCCAGTTTCAATTGAAGTGCATCTTATGTAAGTTGCATGCCCCTATGACTATATCTAGCATTTTTAGAGAACAAATAGGCAATCCTTGACTCATAGCCTGTGGTACCTTAGATTAAATATAATTACTTATCATTTGTTAATGACACCACTTTATAATTTGAACAACTTCTTTGGATTGTGGTGGGGAAAAAAGATGGAAAGTTGGGTATCATCAGCCTATCAGTTGCAATAAATCCCAAGACTCTGCCAGGAGTTTCATAACTGGAAACTTGGACAGAACAGATCCAAGTGACAGAACTCCTGGCCTTAGTAACTTTCTAACAAGAATGGAGGGAGGGAGGGGAAGATGCCTTACATTTATAGGATGCATATATTTATGTAGGCAAATTGCATGCATAAAAGTAAGTTTCATGTATTCCATTTGCCATAGTTTCTGAATTATATGATATACTTAATGAGTTTTATTGTTGATTATAGTTTTGTGGTTGTAGTGTTTTGCTTTCCTAATTTATCTTTAAATTAAACTACAAGCCCAGCCTTAGCTTCAACAACCATTGCAAGAACAAGATTAGCTTTTGCAAAGCAATTGAACATAACATTTAATAGACACAATGGAAACATCAGCAATATTAAATATGAGAATAGGCATGCCAGAAGTTTCTATTTATTTTAATGGAGAAAATGTTGGAGGTAAATGCAATATTGCAAATCAATTGGCATGACTTCATAGCACTTTGCATTTCTATGCTTGCCATGTGATATGATAACTGATGAAATGGACCAGAGGGGGCAGGAAACACACAATTCGAAGTCTTCATATTTCATATAATTAAAAATTATGAAGAACCATTGCAATGCAAAAGGCTACTGTTAGCAGGACTGACAGACTGTGTCATTATCAGCCAGTCATTTTTTTTAAAAAAAACCCCCTTCATTTTAGATTTCATAAAGGCTAAAATGAGCCAGTGCTTTTATTTCAGATGAACTATTGAGTGCCACATCAAATTACAGAGACAATTTGTGTCTTAATTCCATGGTGCATACCACACATAAAAGCAAATTTTAATCTGAAATGGGAGGCAAAGACAGAGCAGGCATTTTTGAAAGTGGAACCATCTCTCAGATCTCCTATCCTTTCTGTGATTGAAGATAGGGAGATGGGTTAGTAAACAGTTCTTCCATGCCAAATTGGCATATTTTCTTTTTTCATATTTTCTTTTTTCATTCCTTCTCCTCATTTGCTTCTGCTCCCAAAATGCTGCTTAAGAATTATA
The DNA here is from genome assembly GCF_947247035.1 of Vipera ursinii. NCBI lineage: Eukaryota > Metazoa > Chordata > Lepidosauria > Squamata > Viperidae > Vipera > Vipera ursinii. The sequence goes on along the minus strand of NW_028148277.1, from coordinate 40,364 downwards.
TGCTTTTTCTCCTTTTCTGTGACATCTTTGTTGCTGCTTTGTTAACTGACATAACTTCAGCGTGTTTTGTGAGAACCTCTCTCCTCACTTACTCTGCTGATCCCAAATATGGTTACAAAACAGCTCTCAGAAGCTAGGTATATTTTATCATCCTTGCTATTAAAAAGAAGGAAATTTTGGGTAAATCATCTCAGGAGCAAGCAAACAGGGCCATATTTGTTACTTTTCATCTACTTGCTTCTTCTGGCAGCTAAAAATATGCTTCATTAGTTGTTGGCCAGTAGTTGCATTTTTAAAGGCTTTATTTGTTTTTATTTGCTTATCCAATTTCCTTTTGAGAACAAGGTTTCTGATTTTGGACGGGCCACCAGCATATACACTGAGTGACTGCCAGTAAAGAAAATATTTCCTTCTTGACTTATATTAGATATTTATGCAGGAAATTTTGAAATTATTTTTGGTGATTAGGTTTTGGGAGCAATCAAAGTGACAAATCAGAAACTGTTATTCTGAGATTCTTGAGTGCAATGGAAGAGAATAGTCCCTTGTTTATTCTAAAATGTTCTTTTAAGTTGACTAGTAGATGCACTAGTTAAATGCCAAGGTGGTTTTGCATCATTTCTTTTTATCCAATTCTAGAAAGGGAATGTGCGACATTCCTTAGGCAAGGTGGGAGAAATAGAGTAAATCTTTCAGAAATATCTAGGCACATAAATAAATGCAAGCCTTTCAAGAGGTAAAGAAATAACATTAGAAAATATTTAATGAAGAAAAAGATAAAAAGGAAAAAATAAAAAAACCTAGGTAGTGCAAATTATATATTTTTAAGAGTAAGTGTTATATTTATCTTTTATTTTTATTTTATTTATTTTAATCTCATTTATATCCCACCCTTCTCTGAAGACTCAGGGCGGCGTACAATTTAAGCACAAACCAATGTGCTTAGCAATAGCCTTCATTCTATGTATATGCCTGCTTATTAGGGCTTTCGGGCCCCCCCCCACAAGCGGCATTATTACAAAGTCAGCTTATTGCCCCCAACAATCTGGGTCCTCATTTTACCTACCTCGGAAGGATGGAAGGCTGAGTCAACCTTGAGCCTGGTGGGACTTCAACCTGCACTAATTGCAGGCAGCTGGTGTTACTTAAAGAGGCATTAGCCCACTGCTCCACCAAGGCTCTTAGAAAGTTGATCTAGTTAGAAAAAATATATTTTGGGTTAGACTGTTCTAGTTAAGTATGTTAATTCAAGATTTCTGATCCAACAGCATATGATGTATTGGTCACATTTGGTCGTGTGAATTGACTGGAAATGTCCAAGAACAGATATGGACTACAAAGAGCAGAGTAGGGATTTTTCTAGTTTTGCAGTTCAGTGGGATGAATCTTGTTAGAGAGCCATTCTTCCTAGAGCAATAGGTAAAAATACAGTAAGCAGTAAAATAGATATCAATGGAATATTAATCATTAGTTTGCAAATGAACAAGGTATAGTCAAAGAGTACTGAGCACAAATGTGTTGTTTATTTTGGCCAGTAAGGACACATCGGTGTAACATGAGTTAATGCTAACAGAATAATGAGATTCCACATTTATATTCCCACTAAGAATAAGAGAAGCTTCCAATATGTCTGCCCTTGAGAGTTAATTGAAGTTTAATGTATCTAACAACATAACCTCATACCTAAATAAATAACTAAAAGATATTTCATACCACCCATGAGAATTTTCCTCAAATGCTCTTTTTCTCAGAATCAAATTCTCTTTCATCAAACAAAATGAATGTGGATGGGGGGAAAAAGAAGGCAGAAGGTTGTTGCTATCCAGCACTACTATCATTTGTGTATTGGGTGTCTTAAAATATTACTTTTACATTTTGAAATAAGAAAGAAACAACTGACTTTTAATAGTATGCTTGCTTAGGTATATTATTCACATCAGTACATAATTGTAATGAATAAATCATGTTTTATAAATCAATAACATTGATTTTATGTAACCAGTTGTCAAATTGTCATCTTCTTCAACTGTGACAATCTTCTGATTCTTTGTCGAAAAGGGTAAAACATCTAACTAATTATAGATGGAAGAAATAATTTGATACATAATGTATCAAAGATTGCATAGCATGAATTAATACAAAGACTACAATTTCACTCACACATCATACTAAGACATAGCTTGTATAAGCCACAGGTTGCAAACATGGGAATTGGATTCACATAAAAGCCATAATTACAGTTCAGTGTGATGTATGAATTTATTAGCACAAGTTAATTTATGTTCTATCATAGAACTTTGCAGTCCCGAAGCAAAAACTTTGCTATAGGAACAATCAATGAACAGGCAAAGGTGATCATTCTGAGGCCAATCTTTTCTAACCTGGTGTACTGCAGAATGTTGGGGAGTCATAATAGAGAAGGTTGGTTAAGATGAATGTGAATGAACCTGAGACTTGTGACTTCCTTTCTCTCCTCCAGGAAATAAATGAATACATGTTTTGACTTTATGGCATATGGATTTGCCAATTCTGTAAGTTCCAGCAAAAGATGCTGGTATTAGTGCTCAAAGATGAACTGAGTGGCTGATATGAGGACAAATTGCTTGATAGTGTTATTTGCATTAGTTTTAGGCATTTCTTTTTTTCTTTTTTCTTTTTTCTTTTAAAAAAAGCTTTCTCAGTCTAAGTAAAAATCAAAATTAATATTTTCTCTTTTTTAAAAAAATCATAGATTTGTCATCTTCAGCTCTTAAATTTTTAGCTATTATGAAATAGCTCCATAATAGCAAAGATGAATTTTGATTGCAGTAGTTAATTTTTTATAATACTAGATTTTATTATCTGTGTTGTTTTGTATTTTACTGATTTTTATTGTGTTATTTGGATTTTATGGTTTTAAGATTTGTTTTAAAATAAATATGCCACACAAAGAACTATTTTATGAGGCTATTAGAGATTAAACAAATAATTCTCCTTATCTGATTTTACTAGCTTTGCTTAGATAAAAGCACATACCACCAAATGAAAACTGCAATTTGTTCTAAAATAAAAAAGAACCCTTGCTTTCCTCATACATAAAGGACAAGAAGAAAGGGAAGAAGGATATCTGAGCACAAGATTTACAAAAGTACATTTTTGATAATTTAAGCTATAGCTAGTAGCCAAGAAGGAGGCAACAGAAGCAAAAATAATTCTCAGAATGCTTTCCTAAAGAAATAAGGTTTAGTAAAATTTCAAAAATTGTTAAAGAGATTGACCCTTCTGCCTTGTGCTTTATAAAAATGCAGGTTTCTTCAAAGATTGGTGTATCTTGTATAAAACAAGACAAATAGGAAATAAGACTTTCAAAATTATACTCACTCTCTCTCTCTCTCATGCACAATTATATATCTTTAATTGCTATTTAGATATCAATTGTATGGTATTGAATATTGATAGTATGTTTTAGACAATCGGCTTATGACCACAACTGGGGACATAATTTCAATAAGTGATGTGGTCATTAAATGAGTTTGACCCAATTTTACAATTGGCCTCACCCCAAAAATAAGCCCTAGTTGAGATTGTCAGCCAGATGGATGCATTTAGTACTGTATTTCCCTGAATATAAGCCCTAGCTGGAAAATAAGCCCTAATGTGTCTTTTGAAGCCAAAATTAATATAAGACCCAGTCTTATTTTCAGGGAAATACGATATCTATAATGCAATTTGAGCTACACTTAGACCTGCAGTTCAGCAGATTTGGAAGGGAACAGAATATGTATTAATGCATCTAAGTGTCTTTTTGTTCTTGATTTTTCAGGTCACCTGTGCAAATTTAAGCAGTGGTGGCAAATCAGAACTTCTAAAAGCAGGCAGTTCCAAATCCATACTAAAGCATATATGGACAGAAAGCAGCAAAGACTTATCAATCAGCCGGCTGCTATCACAGACTTTTCGCAGAAAAGAAAATGAAACAGATTTGAGTATGCGGTATGATGCTCCTGAAACTTATTCAGAGCAAGATCTATGGGAGTGGCTGAGGAACTCCACGGATCTTCAAGAGCCTCGATCCAGAGCAAAGCGACGGCCCATTGTCAAGACTGGGAAGTTTAAGAAAATGTTTGGCTGGGGCGATTTTCATTCCAATATCAAGACAGTCAAGCTAAACCTGTTGATAACTGGGAAAATAGTTGATCATGGCAACGGGACATTCAGTGTTTACTTTAGGCATAATTCAACCGGCCAAGGGAATGTATCAGTGAGCTTGGTGCCCCCAACCAAAATAGTAGAATTTGACTTGGCACAACAAACAGTGATTGATGCCAAAGATTCCAAGTCCTTCAACTGCCGCATTGAGTATGAAAAGGTTGACAAAGCCACCAAGAACACGCTCTGCAACTATGATCCTTCTAAAACATGTTACCAGGAGCAAACCCAGAGTCATGTCTCCTGGCTCTGCTCCAAGCCCTTTAAAGTAATCTGTATTTACATTTCCTTTTATAGTACAGATTATAAACTAGTACAGAAAGTATGCCCAGATTACAACTATCATAGCGACACGCCATACTTCCCTTCGGGTTGAAACAAGACCATACATCTAAGACTGAGGATCCCAAGGAATAAAATAAATCAAATAAAATAAAAGAGGTCATATGACAGGGCTATTACCTCAAAGAAGAAGGCCATAACTTTTGCCCAGAATGTGTCTACATTTTGTTGCTGATATCAACTGGCTGCAAATATGTTAACGGAAGCCAATCTAATCATTTCTGCCCAGTCAGCTCCATTACATATCAGTCCAGTTGTAAATCACTATTTAAATGATGCCACATATGGTTTCTCTTTCTCTTTCCTTCTTCCTCTTTGCATCTACAGAGGTACCTCTTAAGATGACTTTCATCGTCTGATATGTTCAGGATCATCTAACATCAAGCAAAACAGATTAATTAGCTAAAGAATGGTTATGGAAATAACCAATGTTATGGAAATCTAAGTCTTGAATACATGATAATCAGTATTCCCCATTCATGCATTCCTTCACTTGAAGTAGCTGTACTGGTAAATATTACTGTGTAGGAGTAATTGCTTGTTCAAAACTGGGATGGGGGTGGGTGGCAGGGGATATGTGTGTGTTTAGATTTCAGTAGTTCTCTTGATATAAACACAATTTAGGGTAGTGACTTTTCTTCAGCACACTGTGGGCACATTCAAGGTGATGTTAGGTGGCTCTTATTCTGCAGGGGAGGGCCTATTGAACAAATAAAGATGAGCAAACATTTGGAATTTACATGTTAACAGACCTGATGATTTTTTGCAACCTGATAGTTATCACTTCACACAGATAGGTTCAACTTGGCAGTCATCCCCAACTGAGAAGTCCTACAGTCACCATGTAGGAAAGAAAAATGCCTGAAAGGCAACCTGTAAGTTGTAAATGTCTGTCTTATCTTTATTACACAATATTGTAATAAATTCAATATCCTAGTCCTCATTTGTATGAATGGTTTGTATTGTACATAGTTTAACCAGTGTTATTTCAGCTGCTAATTAATATTAACTTGTAATTGTCTCTTTCTCTCTCCTCTCTTTCTTCTGCTTATTATAGGTTAAAAACAAAACAAGGAAATGAGGAATCCATTTTATCAATGTAGCTGTAAACTCCATTTAAGAAGACAGCATTCTGTACAAAGCATATATTCAGCTAAATTATTGTTGAGAGCTATACACTTACAACATTTACACTCTGTCTGTATTTAGACTTTTTCTTTCCAGGTGAAAAATATTGAAATGTACATAAAAATAAAATACTGAAACTCAGTTTCGATATGCATTCTGTAGCTGGTGGTTTAAATAGCACGAGAAGACTGATTATTCAATGGGAGTATGTTCTTTTGCAAGATTATATATGCTGGAGGCTTTGATGTTTGTTGTCCCACACTGCTGACCCAGAAAAGTTGGGGCCTACAGATCAGGTTTCTTATCTTTATATGCAACTTTTCAATCAATAAAGAAGTTACTAATTCCCAGTGATTTTCATAAGACCTCCAATGTTATGAATCAAATTTAACATAATGTCAAGAGGTCACTGTGTCAGACTAAGGTTGTACCAATTTCCTAAAAATAGAAGTGACATGTAGTGCAGTGTTGAAAATTCTGATCCTTGTCCTTCATTCCTCCCACCCCCAATACTTTTAACCTGGTAGGAAAACTTTGCTGGATGGGGGGGAAAAAGTTGCAAGCAGAAAAATAGCAAGGAGGAAACCTATCAGCATTATTTAAAGAGATGATGCTACATAAAAAGGTTCCAAGCATTATCTGCCATTATGACACTAGCTTCATATTTCTGATTTGGTCATAAGCCACAAATGAAATCTGTAGCATCATATCATACAGATTGCTTCATAGTGTATGTCATTACCTCAACTTAGGCATTAAAATCAAGAACAGGTGTGATAAAGATAGCTTTTGTTGCCAATATACACAATCCTGTCCACATATTCTATTTTTTTCCAGTGAATATGCTTTCTTTTCTACTTTCATGGAATTCCTATAAAATGGGACATGCTGCAACCCAAAGTCTATGAATCAAATTCCTAGAATTCAAGTACAGCCCAAAGTGTTTACTGTGCCCCAAACACTACTGGCAAAATATAGATTAGAATCTTTTGATATTTCTATAGGAGACCTACAATACATCAGCAAGTGTTCCATCATTCCTGTTGACTTAACAATATTTTTTTTCTAAGTAAAATTGTCAATAAAAGAAAGCCTAAAGAAGAAAGGAGAACCCGTGCATAAATATGTGTAAAAGTGTTTCTAAACCTGGTTTGAAACTACTGACCATTTTTTAAATGATTCATATGTTAGGAGTATCTATGGGAGGATTGAAAAAAGTCAAGATGATGCCTTTTATCACATGCTTATGATTCACATTGTTTGTTTACAGTTAAAGATCAGTTATTAAAATATATCAAATAAAAACCGACATATACATATTGTCTAGGACATAGTCAGTTGAGTTGAGCATTCCATGATTTAATGTTCTATGGGCAAAATGTTCTCAACCTATGGCCCGCAAAGAGGGGCTGCGATGTCATCACAGGAGGGACCACGAAGACTTGAAGAAATGTTCTGATTTAAATCTTGAGTTAAGTCTTGGGGTCTGTGGTCACAAAAGGTATTTAAAGGAGGTCCATGTTGAAGAAAGGGTTGAGAACCACTGCCCTACTGAATTGACTATGAGTTTAGAGTTTCTACAAATTAAAAAATATTAATGCTGTAGAAATGGAGAATAATTAAATATATGGATTTTGTTCTGACCTTATCCATCCCATGTTCTCTTTTTGAGAAGTACAACCAGTGGCATGCCAGTCAAATACCAATTTAGATCTTGGTCCTAGAAAAGTTGTACTGTCTGTAACTATCATTCAGGTTGACTTTTCTTTGGTATCGGTTAATACATGGAAAGATTATTTGGGCAACTAATGATGGCTTGTGCCTTGAATTTTTAAAGTCTTCTATTGAATGCTTCTGCTTGAAGTGCTATGCAGCATGTGATCTCATTCCTCTACCCCTTGATATGACATTTAATGATCCATCCATTAATGCTAACTGAACAAGACTTGTTGCCCTGTGTCTACAATTAAAAAAGGAGGGATGTTAAAAATGGGCAGTCTGGCTTACTGCATTTGAAATTAATGGAGTTGTGTGGATTAGCATATGAAAAAACTGGGTTTATTATCTATAAGTAAACCAAAATTCGAGCACTAATTTTTACCAGGAAAAAAAATGACAAGAATATATTGGCAGGTTAGGATTCAGTGTTGCAAGAAATCAACAGTCAAAATCATTTGGATATTTAATAGATCCTGTTTCCAACTGCTTTTTGTTTAGCTTTCCTAATGATTTCCAAACAGACTGAATTGCAGTGACACCATCGCATATATGTGTATATGTAGAATACATATATATATACATATATATATATATATATATATATATATATATATATATATATATATATATATATATACACATACATACATACATACATACATATATACATATATACATATATACACATATATATACATATATATACATATATATATATATATATACACACACACATATATATATACATATATGTTTGTGTGTCTGTGTGTGTGTATCTACGTATGCATACATATATACACACATACAGTTGAGCTTTTGGGTGGTTGCTGTAGCTCCTCCAAAGAGTTGGCTTTTCTTTGAAGAAGAATTAGTTAGTGATTTATAATTCTTAAAACTTGTAGAGAAATTATAGACAATTATTGTCAAAAAAAGTTAAGACAGCAGCTGCAAGCATGCAGCTGAAGCACTACTCTTTTTATATGCATTGCAATGTGTATGAAAAGGGCAGGACTTTGGTTACATGTGCATGGCTACCATCTTAATTTTTTGACACCTGTGGATGTGCCTGATTATAGAATATCTGAAGAATAAGACTATTAACTGTTTTTAATTAGTGTAATTTCATTTAATTCAATTAATATGAACTTGCCATTCCATCCCTTTCTTTGTCTTGACCTTGCCTCTTTTCTGGAGTGCAATCTTTGGTATGTTGCTGAGAAACCAAGGGTGACTCTCCTGCCTGAAAATGTATCCTTTCTTTGCAGATTATCAAGTTAAGTCAATAAAATGATGTTTCTAACAAAAGTCATTCTAACCTTCATGGATTCTTATCTTAAGTGTTTGCTGGCTTTCTTGTTTTATTGTTTTTCCATTTTATCTCTAAAGTTTCTTTTCCCTCATGCCCACACTATCCCCAATATTGGTGGATTTCACAGCAAGCATTAGAAATACTAACTATAACTGAAAGCCTTTTTTCAGATTTGGGGGAAAAAGTGCTTCAAAATAAGATCCTGGGCCACAGTGATTTAGACAACATAGCTGATAAGGTACATTGTCTTATGCTCAGCTGGAATTCAACATTCAAAGCAGGGCAATAATTAAATTTCTGTATTTTTTAAAAGGTTGTTCATTTTTGCAGAGGCTTGATCTTTTTTTCTAAAATACATTAGCCTCTTATGGGTCTTGATCTATGGATTCATTTTGCTTGCTAGAATAACTAGCCTGCAGTCTCAAAAGCAAAGCTAGTTTGGTGCAATATTTGTCTGAGTTAAACGTGCTAGACTGAGATCTAAGAATATATCTTTGTTTGATTTCAGATTATATTTAAAAGAACTTTGCCTTGTGTAAACTGGATGCTTTTCAAGTTAAACATACAGAAATAGAAGCTTTGCATATTTAGAAGTCTCATCATATTCTGATGTTATTCAACTTCACAGTTAAACTTAAGTATCTATGCATCTTTTTAAATTTGTAACATGGATATATTTTTTTCAAATCTGTAGCCTTTTAGGGGTGGTATGGTGATAATTTCCTCTTACAGCTTGATCCTAATGTTTTTTCTCTGAAAATAAATTGTTCTATGCTACAGTATGAACAGTGAGAACAATTAAACAGTGGAACGGTTTGTCTACAGCTTGTCGGTGCTTCATCACTGGAGGCTTTTAAGAAGAGACTGGACAGCCACTTGTCTGAAATTGTATAGTCTCCTGCTTGAGCAGGCGGTTGGACTAGAAGACCTCCAAGGTCCCTTCCAACTCTATTATTCTGTATTCTGTATATTAACTCCTACTCATTATTTTGAGATTGCAATTTCCATCTCTTTCAGAACAGAGAAAGAGATGTTAGCATCGCTAGCATGATAGTTTTCTGGCATAGTTTAAACCAGGTTTATGGTTTTATAGTACCTTGCAGCCAAGATTAGACATTAATGTTTAGATAGCCATATTTGTGAAAAAAGTGTTTTAAACAAATAGAAGTAGAGATATGATGAAATGTGTTGTCAGTTTCATATCTTGTATGTGTTCTTTCTTTCTCATTTTATTATCTGTATTTATCTTTCTTAGTCATATAGTTAAAGTTTTCCACTGGCTTCATAATATTGCCATGTATTATGTGTTAAATTTCTTAAACGTTTATTGTAAACCTGATGGATGACCTGGCTTCTGCTTCAGTATGGATATGTAGATTTGTGTTATTATCAGATGCCCATGGTGCCATTATAGCCTAATATTTATCATTATAGTAAATGAAAATATAGTATTTTTTTGGCCAGGAAACTGATATAGCTGGAGAAATATTGTGATAAGCAAGTAGCAATTTGAAAGAATTTTCAGTTCAGTTTGAACTGAATCCTAGATCTTAACCCTAATCCTAAACTAAAGTTTGTCGATTAACCCTCTTCATTCATTGTACAATATGAAGACCATTGAGCTGTAAACATTAACTTGTCTTTCCAAAATAAAGCAATTATGTTTTACAGAAGGCTCACTACTTCTATTAAATTTTATTTAAATGTTCCTAAAGTATCTACACACTTTTTGACACAACTGGCAACAGTTACTGGATTTGTTGCACTCACAAAACATAAACACATTCTGGTTTCTGGTGTTGAATTCCATTTGAAGATTAAACAATCCTTTTTATTTAAATCATTCATAGAATTAAAACTAGATGTATAAAAATACTAATATGCTAATCAGTGATGGGATTCAGCCAGTTTGCACCAGTTCGGCAGAACCGATAGCTATTTTTTTGTTGCCCAGGCCCAGAATGGATTTCCAGAAGTGGCATCCACACAGAAAACCAGTTGTTCATATATTTGAACCCCATCACTGTTTCTAATGCATTATAATCATTAATTTTATACTTGAAGCAATAGATAAAATACATTTATTACGCTCATAAGACTAATAGCTATTGCAGTCAAATGAAACCACACACACACACAAAAGCATGATTTCCAACACAAAAAATATCTCTGTGCTTAAAATATGATTTTCTATTGTGCAAAGAGCCTAGGAAGATAAAATTATGATCTAATGACATTCCTGCTATTAGGAAGTGTGGCAAATGCTTAGGTCAGGGCTTTTCAACCAGTGGTATAAGTACCACCTGTGGTACATTGGCACCTGGCAGGTGATATGTGACCATCCTAGAGAAGTGGTAGTGGGGGAGGGGAATGAGCTGAACCGGTGGTAGCACTGCACAAACCTGAGTGAGAGATGGCTGGACCTGCAGGGCTGTCAGGGGTCAGTGGAAGCGCCAGGATCAGCACATCTTTCCAGCTGATTGGCACTTCTTCAGGGCTGTCAGGGCTCAGCAGAAGTGCCAGGATCAGTGCCATGCTCCAGCTGGAGCTCGGCGCTGATCCCGGCATGTTTGCTGAGTCCAGAAGAAGCACTGATTTGCTGGAATGTTGCAACATCTCCAGGGTCTTGTGATTTACATTCGGATGCTTGGCAACTGATTTATATTTATGACAGTCACTGTCCCAGGGTCATGTGAAGTGACCAAAACCTGCTGCAACCACCCAGCAGGGGGAAAAAAATAAAAACCAAACACCCCCCACCCCTCCTCCACTGCCAATCCTCAACAGAAATGCTCACAATAATGAAAATCTCAGACAGGAGGAAGAGCGCCGCTGGGCGGGCAGCCAGGTGTCTTGCTCGGCTGTGGCTTGGGGGGCACTTTTTTCAGTGCTATTGTAACTTTGAACAGTCACTAAGCAAACTGTTGTAAGTCAAGGACTACCTGTACTTCATCACTTTTTCCCTTTTTTGGGGGGGTCATCAAGTTTTTGACACCTTGCTAGGAGATTGATGATACTCAGATGTTGCCATATCCTAAAAGTGGTAGAATGGGTGAAAAAGTTGAAAAGCCCTGGCTTAGGCATCCATTGTGAAAAACAGTGGTAGCAGCAAGGGGATAGAAGGTGAAGATGGCAGTTGGAGAAATGCACTTGAATCTTTACCCTTTTATAGGTGTGTGCAACCTTGACATATGTATGAAAGGGAAAGGGGTTGCTCAGACAACTGAGATCACCATGTTGATTTCTTGACTTTCCCTGCAGACATCACTAATGTCTGTTTGACAATAAGTTATTGTGGTTGATCACACAGTCAGCCAGATGTTTAGACTGGATTTGGCATTTTTTCCACCAATCAAGACCTTCCCAAGAATGTGGAATAGGCAGATATTATTGTTTGATGGTGTTAAAGGTATTGTTGCTTAATATAAGCTGTTCCAGGTAAACCTGCCTTTTGCAATTGACTGAGGGTGAATTTATCTAGGCCAATGGTGTTCAGGTCCCAGTTGTTTTGGGATTGTATCCAAGAGGCCTATTTCTATTGGTAGTACCTTTGCTTCCTTTTGCCACAATCATTTTATCTCTATTTGCAGTTCTCTTATTTTGTTATCTCTTCTCTTCTGCTGTTTCAAGGTATTGCCAAGTCCACTGGTTGGACTTTTCTGTCTTCCTTATTGACAGTTCTAGGATATTATGTGCCAGGTGTTTATTGGTATTATTATGCTGGAAATAAGAGAAGTATTTATGATTGTTTTGTCTGGAATGATTTTGGTATTACACATGTTCATTGGAGTGTATTGGGGAGGAAGGATAATCTCTGTGTCTATTATTCAACGAGAAGAGTATCTGGGCCAAGCTGTGTATAGTTTGAGAGATGTGTAGGTATCCAATTTCCAATTCCTAAAATAGGGTTGAAAATAGTAAGAAGTATAAGAAGACTATGCAGAAAAAATGGGTGGCTTTCCCCAGTCTGGTGCCCACTAACTATGATGGACTAAATGTTCAAAATTGCTATTTAACACAGGAGATGGCCTATGATAACTGAGATTATATTTGTTGTGTAGTGAGTTCGTTACGCAGGAATGAAGATGAGGTGAGTGAGTTCAGCAATGAACATGTTTATTTGTTTGCAGGACCTGAACTGAGGAACTGAGCTGCAGCCTGCAGCAATTTATAGCCTGGTCCCTAGGTGGCAACCAATAGGTTTAAAGCAACCCATTGCCGCCTAGGGGCAGCCAATAGCAGCACTGGAGACAGAGTGTCTGAGTTCCTGGGAGCCGTTACCTAGCTCCAGCTTACCACGTGGTGTTACAATTAAGACCAATACATAACACCTCTCCCCTCTTAGAATGAACGAACATCATAGCAACAATAAGTGTGAAAATAACAAATTACAAGGTTTAACAATAGTATGAATAGGTTTCCATTAACAATACAATAAGACAGTTAACAACATTATAACTCCATCATTGTTTTAGTACAGTCTCATAGTCAACAATTATCACAAGTACATACAACATTATAGTTCCTTTATTCTACTATATAATCTGCTAAATAAGCAGGAGGATTGTGTGGCCTTGTGGAATGCCTCAGGGGTTCAGTCACGTTCTGGTCTACCTGCTTACCCACTGGGCTGAGCAGACCAGTGTCCTTCGATGCACTTGAGCCAGAAGGATTTGGTGTTTTCTGGCTGGCCTCTCCAGGTTGGCCCACCCCAGAGTCAGACTGTTCAGCAGAGTTGGCACAGCAGTTGTGGAAGTCAGGTTGGCTTGCTCCATCAGCGGATCCATGTTGCACTTCCGGACTCCCCTCCTCTACGGCCAACTCCTCATTGCTTGTGCTGTGAGAGTCTTCAGAGTCTATGCATGGGCTGGCTTGGTTGCCAGTTTGGGAACCTTGGGAGGGACTTATGATGCAGTCTGCATTAATAACATGTAAATACATAACACAGTCCTCGCTTAGTGGCCATTCTGGAAACTGCTTTCTGAGTTGGTCAATGTGGCATCTGACAACTCGCCCTCCCTCCAGCCCCATTTCATAAGAGAGGGGACCAGATGATTTTGTGATTTTTCCAGGAACCCACAGATTCCCATGCCCATAGTTTCTAGCCCACACCCCATCACCCACTTGCAGCCCCCTCGGGGATTTTGGTCAAGAGGCTTCTTCTGCCACTCTATCTAGATGCAACCTGTCCAGTTTCATGATCAGGCGTCTCCCCCAACATAGTTCTACTGGGCTTTTCCCAGTAGCAGTGCAGGGCATGGAATGCTGGCAAAGTAAAAAATCTGCCAATCTGTGATGCCAGTCCCCAGTTACTATGCATTTTAGTGACTCCTTTGTGGTTCTTACCATGCGTTCAGCTTGACCATTACTGGATGGGTGAAATGGGGCAGACATTGCGTGTCTGATGAGATTTGCTCTTAGGAAAACCTGAAATTCAGCAGCAGTGAATTGGGCCCCATTGTCTGATACTAAGACATCTGGCAACCCATGTGTGGCAAAGAGTTTTCTCAGCACCTGGATGGTCCTAGCAGTAGACATGTTTGCAACCGGGATTACTTCAAGCCATTTAGAATGGCTGTCTACCACTATGAGGAAGAGCTGTTTCTGAAAGGGCCCAGCGAAAACTATGTGAATTCTAGACCACAGAGTGTGCGTTTCCTCCCACCTGTGAACTGGAGTGTGTAGCATTTCAGGCCTTGATTGCTGGCATGTATAACATCCATGCACCTGTGCCTCGATGACCTTGTCTAGCCCTGGCCACCCTAGGTAGCTTCTTGCTAAAGCTTTCATACGGACAATACCCGGATGGCCTTCATGTAGTGACTGTAAAACTCTATCTCTCAGTGAAGTGGGAACTATGACCCTGTTTCCCCATAGGATACAACCCTTGTGAGCTGATAGCTCATGTCTTCTTGCAAAATAACGCTGGAATTCAGAGCCTGGGCTTTTATCTAACCACTCTGTGTGCACCCATGAAAGCACTCTACTAAGTGTTTTATCAGTGGCTGTTTCTGCAGCTATGTCCCCTGCGTGGAGGGGAAATTCTGGCAAATCCTGAATGGACAGGATTCTGGCTGCTGGGGCCGGATCTGCTTCAATTAATGGCAGTGGGAGTCTGCTCAGGCCATCAGCATGGCCCATTTCTTTGCCGGGTTTGTGAACCATTTAAACATGTAGGCTGATAGAAAAATAGATCATCTCAACATTCTTGGGGAAAGTATGTGGGGTGTTTGTTTGTCTGTTGTAAAGAGTCCCAGTAGTGGTTTGTGGTCTGTGAAGACTGTGAAGTCCCTGCCATATAAATAGTCATGGAATTTTTTAATTCTGCTACAATGGCTAAGGCCTCTTTGTCAAATTATGATCTTGGGTGACTTCAACTTACCATCCCTGGGGAGATCATCTGAGTTGGCTCGGGAGTTCATGGCTTCCATGACGGCCATGGACCTGACGCAGATAATCCAGGGCCCAACTCACGTAGGAGGACACATGCTCGATTTGATTTTCCTATCTGGACAGTGGTTAGATGATCTGGGTGGGGGCTCTCCAATTGTTACGCCCCTGTCATGGACAGATCATCATCTCCTGCGGCTGACCTTCCGCTTTGCCACTCCCCGTCGTGGGGTTACTGAACCAATGAAATGGTACCACCCTAGGAGGCTTATGGACCCTGGGCAGTTCCAAACAGCGCTTGGCCCCCCACCTGCCTCCTTTGCTCATAGCTCGGCCAGTGCCATGGTGGAAGCCTGGGAAAAGGCAGCCACAGAAGCACTCGACCGAGTTGTATCCATGCGGCCCCTGACCTGTTGCAGATCCCAGTGGGCTCCATGGTTTTCTACGGAGCTCCGGGAGATGAAACGGCAGAGACGGGGCCTAGAGAGCTGTTGGAGATCCAGCCGATCCGAATCCGACCGATCGCGACTAAGGTCCTTTACGAGGTCTTATCTCGCGGCGCTAAGGAGGGCAAGGTCTAATTACTTTGCTGCCCTTATCGCATCCGCAGATAATCGCCCGACCGCCCTGTTTAAGGTGACCCGCTCCCTCCTTAATCTAGAGGTGAAGGAGGATCCCTTGCAGGGTCGTGCTGAGGAATTTAGCCAACATCTGCTGGACAAAATCGCTCGGATCCAGACCAGTCTGGATTCCAACTGGGCAGAGTCTGACGATGAGAACATGGACAGTCTTGTTGATGTTATCTGGGAAGAGTTCGATCCTGTGACTCTGGATGAGGTAGAAAGGATCATGAGGAAGCTAAGCTCCACTACATCCTTATTGGACCCGTGCCCCTCCTGGCTGGTTTATTCGGCTCGGGATGGGACACGAGGCTGGATCCATGCAGTGGTAACTGCTTCATTGAAAGAGGGCAGTTTCCCCGCAGCCTTGAAAGAAGCGGTGGTGAGACCCCTCCTCAAAAAGCCTTCCCTGGACCCAGCTGTTTTAAACAACTTTCGCCCGGTCTCCAACCTTCGCTTTCTTGCGAAGGTTGTTGAGAGCGTAGTGGCGCATCAGCTTCCTCTGTTCCTAGAAGATACTGATTATCTAGACCCGTACCAATCGGGTTTCAGGCCCGGACACAGCACGGAGACGGCATTGGTCGCTCTGATGAATGATCTCTGGCGGGCTTGGGACAGGGGTCATTCCTCTGTCCTGGTCCTATTAGACCTCTCTGCGGCTTTTGATACCATTGACCATGGTATCTTACTTCGGCGTCTCAGGAGATTGGGAGTGGGAGGCACTGTTCTTCAGTGGTTCTCCTCCTACCTTCTGGAACGTTCACAGTGGGTGTTGGCGGGTGACCAGAGATCGACCCCGAGGCCTCTCATTTATGGAGTTCCTCAGGGGTCAGTCCTCTCACCTCTCCTGTTTAACATCTATATGAAGCCGCTAGGTGAGATCATCCGTGGTTTTGGAGTGGGTTATCATCAGTATGCTGATGACACCCAGCTTTTCATCTCGACCCCAAACCACATCAGTGATGCCCTTGACGTGATGTCCCATTGCCTGGAAGCGGTCCGGGAATGGATGGGGAGGAACAGGCTTCAACTCAACCCGGACAAGACTGAATGGCTGTACATACTGGCATGTCAGGATATTCAGAGTATTCCATCCCTTAATATTGGGGGCGAGTTACTGCCCCCCGTAGATAGGGCTCGCAACCTGGGTGTCCTCCTAGATTCACTGCTCTCCTTAGAAGATCACATAGAAGCTGTGACTAGGGGGGCTTTCACTCAGGTTCGTCTGGTACGCCAGCTACGACCCTATCTGGACCTGGATGCCTTACGTACAGTCACCCATGCACTTGTGACCTCTCAACTTGACTACTGCAACGCTCTTTACATGGGGCTGCCCTTGAGAATCACTCGGAAGCTTCAGCTGGTACAGAGTGCAGCTGCACGGACGCTTTTGGGGGCTCCCCGATACTCCCATATTACACCTCTGCTTCGTGAGCTGCACTGGCTTCCAGTTGCCTTCCGGGTGAAATTCAAGGTGCTAGTGATGACATACAAAGCCCTACATGGCATGGGTCCGGAATACCTATGGGAGCACCTACTGCCAGAGTCAACACCCCTCCGTCCTGTGCGCTCCCACAGAGAGGGCCTCCTCAGGGTGCCATCGGTCAGAGAATGCTGGCTGGTGACCCCCAGGGGGAGAGCATTCTCGGTGGGTGCGCCAATCCTCTGGAACCGCTTACCAGCCGAAATCCGGATGGCCCCCGACCTTTGCACCTTTCGGCGAGATTTAAAAACCTATCTATTCCAGCAAGCCGGCCTGGCCTGATAGATTTGGGGTTTTATTTGTAGATCTGGGGTTTTATTTGTTTTATTGTTGGTTTATTGTATACTTACTTTGCTCTGTACACCGCCCTGAGTCCTCCAGGAGAAGGGCGGTATATAAAAGGAATAAATAAATAAATAAATAAATAATTTGAGCGTAGTTACGATCAGCAGAGGACAGTGTCCTTGAATAAAATTCAATAGGAACTTGTGTTCCATTCTTCTCTAAATGACTCAAGACTGCCCCCACCTCATAAGGGGATGCATCACATGCTAAACAGAATGGTTTAGACTCCCTAAAATGAGTGACAGTAAATTTAACCGACAAAAGTGCCTTTAGGTCTTGGAAACTTTTCTTGTGAATGCTGGTCCATTTCCATGAAGTTTTTTTTATCTAAGAGCCTGTGAAGTGGCTCTGCCAATGTGGCCTTGTTAGGCAGAAAGGCGTGGTACAAATTGAGGAGGCCCAAGAATGCTTGTAGCTCTCCTTTTGATTTAGGGCTAGGTGCCATTTGAATGGCCTTCAGTTTGGACTCAGTTGGGTGAATGCCGTTAGCATCAATGTGAAATACCAAAAATTCAGTTGAAGAAACCCCAATACTGCATTTACTCTTTTTTAATTTGAGACCTGCTTCACGCAGCCTCTGTAGGATGGCTCTGAGCCTGCTGGCTAACACGTCTGGGGATTCCCCTGCAATAAGCACATCATCAAAATAAGGGCAAACACCCTGAATGCCTTTAAGCATACGTTCCATGATTCCCTGGAAAATGCCTGGTGCAACACTAACCCCAAATTGTAAGTGCTTCACTTTAAAAGCCCCCCTGTGAGTCACGATCATCTGAGCAGCAGCTGTGGTCTCATCAACCGGCAGTTGCTGATAGGCCTGTGCCAAATCTAACTTTGTGAAAATGGTGCCCCTTTGCAAAGATGCCAAGATGTGGTTCACCACTGGGACAGTATGCATATTGCTTAAGGGCTTTGTTAATTGTGCATTTGTAGTCTGCATATATTCTAATTTCTCCATTGGCCTTAAGTGGTGATACTATAGGAGTTTCCGACTCCCCACCATCAACTGGTTGCAAAATGCCCTATTCTACAAGCTTGTCTATTTCTGTGTCAATTTTATGTTTGAGAGCAAAGGGAACTCTTCAAGGCTTAATCCTAATGGGAACCATATTGGGGTCTAGCTTTAATGATATAGGGAGGTCTGTGTATGTTCCTAGGGCTGAATCAAATACGTCTGCAAAGTCCTTGCAAACTGATGTTAGATTTGCGGCTTGGGTCCAGTTGAAACCTGTTACTTGGATGCCTAATGCATCAAACCAATCAAGTCCAATTAGACTCATTCTCTCGCCCCCTACTACTGCGACACCCAGGTGCCTAAAAAATCCCTTAAATTTAACGGCCAAGGTAGCTTTACCCTTGACTGTGACTTTAGCATTTTGAAAATCTGTTAAAATTATGTCAGAGGGCCTTAGCTTGGCCCATTTTCTACTGCAACTGCACATGAAATTAAATGTGTCCAGAGAAATGATGAAAACGGCTGAGCCTGTGTCCAACTCCATTTTACAGGGGACTCGTTGTAGCTCCACCTGAAGTTTAAATTTGGGTCTGAGGGGGCGTTGGTGTGACATACACTTCTGTGGCTTGCACAAAACCTCACACTAAATGGCCCCTGGGCCCTGGTACCTCTCCTGGTCAGATCTTCCAACTGGCGCTTCTATGGCTGGTCCCTCTGGTGAGCTCTGCATACTGCTGCGATGTGGCTGGTTTTGCTACAGGCCCAGCATGTGGCTGACTAGAATCTGCAGTCTTGGTGTTGGTGGCGACTGCCACAACATGGGCATCTAGGTAGGAGATCTGCTTTGTAAGGAGTCTCTTGTTGCTTGCTGTTGTGATGCTGTGTGTTGGGCTGTCTGTGCAGCTTGTTGACTTTGGCATCTTTTTCTTCTGATTCCTCGGTGCGTTCGGTGTCCTCATGGTGGACGGCTTCTTTATGATGTGTTATTTTGGAGGGCCGGATTGTTTGGACGGCTCCCCCGGCAGCTTCGTCTGCCATGACTTTGTCCTGGGCTTCAATGAACAACAGGTTTGCTCTAGCAAAAAGTTTTTGCTGCAGCTCTCAATTTCGTAGGCTGCAAATGAGCTGGTTCCGTAGTCGCTCTTCGACGTCTGAAAATTTACACAGGTGTGCGGCCTGCCTCAAGGCCGCGATGTACTCCGACGTGGTCTCACTGGGCTGCTACATTCGTTGTTCGAAAGCATAGTGCCAAGCAATCACCGACATCTTTGGTTGGAAGTGTTCTCCGAGCTTCTTCTTTAGGTCAGCGTAGGAGACTGATTCCAGCGGCATTGGTGCGAACAAGTTTTTAGCCAGATCGAATGTTGCTGGGCCGCACACACAGAGCAGTGTGGTGGCCTTCAGTCCATCCTCTGCAACCTGCTTTGCCCGAAGGTAGTTTTCAATCTGGGACAGGTACAATGGCCATCCTTCTGGTTGCTTGATATTGAACTCTCACAGCCTTCCGACCTTGGGCATTCTTCTTTCTTTGTGGCTGATTCCTGCATCTTCTGATTCTGCTCCTCCGTTGCCCAGGGACTGATCCACTGAGTGCGTGGTCGCTAGCGTGTCTGGTTAGCCGACTGTAGGTGGGGGAAGTGCTTTTCCCACCAGGCATTCACTGCCTCTCCCCTAGTGACTTTCAGCTCCTTTGGAGAAGCAGGATCCCACCTTCATCACCAGTGTTGTGTAGTGAGTTCATTGCACAGGAATGAAGACAAGGTGAGTGAGTTCAGCAATGAACATGTTTATTTGCTTGCAGATCTGAACTGAGGAACTGAGCTGCAGCCTGCAGCAATTTATAGCCTGGCCCCTAGGCGGCAGCCAATAAGTTTAAAGCAACCCATTGCTGCCTAGGGGCAGCCAATAGCAGCACTGGAAACGGGGTGTCTGAGTTGCTGGGAGCTGTTAGCTAGCTCCAGCTTACCACAGGGTGTTACAATTAAGCCCAATACATAACAATATTGTTTTCCAACACACATGGAGGTGCAAAATGGGGTAAGACTATAGCAATATAGTGTACATTGTATAAAAATATGTTGCCATATTCTCAACAAGCAACAAGAACAAAATATGCAAGTGTGCAATTCTTCTGAGTTTGGGGATTGTAAAACTGCCTAATCAATTCCAGTGTCATCTCTTACCAGAAAAAAGCTTAACAGCAACAACTCAGTCTAATATAATACTCAGCAAACATTAGAAACCCACAGAAGAAAGCAGTGAAGTAGCAACAAAACTGCTGTGCCTCTTGTGGCCTGTTTAGGTGACAATCTGGAAGAGAAAGATCTCTGAATACTTCATGCTGGAAGCAGACTACTGGGAAAAAACTATTGCTAACTTGATCGTCTTTAAGGCAGTAGAGACCACTCTGTACCTCAAGGTTTTTGCAGGAAATTTAAACATTGCCATATAACATTCTATACTCTGGTCAAGCCTGCAAAGTTCATAGAGCCTTATTATATTGGAGTGGGGAAAATGTTACATCAAAGAGCATCTCTGCCCTTTATTTGATGGACTGCTTAATAATAGACTTTTCCATTTATTTTTAAAATATGATGTTTTTATCAATGAGATAGGAGGGCAATATCTGTACTTCACACTCTTATGACCTCTCCATGTATAAAATACAAGTGGCAGGTTTTTTTAGAAAATTTATTGAGGAAGCTTTTAAATCAAGTAGCTATCTAGCAAACATAATAAGCCATGCATTGAGCCAAGTTTTAACCTAGATCCTGCACAAATATTAAGTTTAGATTTAGATGTTTCTTCCACACACATATTCTCCTGTTTTTTTTTAATTGGAAGATAACAAATCTTATTTCTCCATAACAAATCTCATATTTCCATGAAACATAGGGATGATTTTGTTGCTGATATTTAAAACTAAAGGTTTTGTGTAAGATTTAGCACAATTAATTTCCTACTTAAATTTTTCTAACAATTTAGAACAAATCCAAACAATTCTTTTAAAAAAGAAGAAAATGTTCAGTCCTACCATTGGGGCTGCCGCTAAGTCATTGGCCATAGTGCTTGAAGCCCTTAGCCTAAAATGTTACCCACTCTTGATGTATGTTGCCCACTCTTGATGTGCACATTATATTATATTATTAATTATATAAATTATGTTATGCTATATATTATATTATATTGCATTGCATTATTTTATGTTAATGTTACATTACATTACATTATATTGTATTATACATTAATTCATTCGCTGCCCATCTCCAGTAGACTCTGGTGGCATACAACACTAAAAAACCCATAAAAACGGCTAAGAACATTGAATCATAAAGGCAGCCCAGGCTAAAATAATTTAATTACAAAAACAATAATGCAAAACAGAGACATTGAACAAATAATATAAGACCTGACGGGGATTTCAAAGTTTAAAGCAATGTCTGTTACTTAAGCAGAGAAGCTGAATATACCATAGTATATCTTATTTAATGAAAAGAAAGACTACGGGTGACAGGATAGCGGTGTTCCAATATCTAAAAGGCTGCCACAAAGAAGAGGGAGCCAAGCTATTCTCCAAAGCACCTGAAAGCAGGACAAGGCACAATGGATGGAAACTAATCAAGGAGAGAAGCAACCTAGAACTAAGAAGAAATTTCTTGACAATGAGAACAATTAACCCGTGGAATGGGTAGCACTCAGAAATTGTGAGTGCTCCATCACTGGAAGTTTTTAAAAAAGAGATTGGACAACTGAAATGGTATATAATCTCTTCCTTGAGCAGGTGGCTGGACTAGAAGGTTTCCATCTCTGTTATTCTATTATGTTCTGAGTAATATTGCAGTAAATTAACTTCTTTGAAAGAATATGAACTAAATATGATGGGTATTATTTCTAAGAAATTATGCATGATAATAATAATAATAATAATAATAATAATAATAATAATAATAATAATAATAATAATAATAAAAAAGTTGGAAGGGACCTTGGAGGTCATCTAGTCCAACCCCCTGCTAAGGTAGGAAACCCTATACCATTTCAGGCAAATGGCTGTCCAGTCTCTTCTTAAAAACTTCCAGTGTTGGAGCATTCGCCACTTCTGGAGGCAGGTTGTTCCACTGGTTAGTTGTTCTAACTGTCAGGAAGTTTCTCCTTAGTTCTAGATTGCTTCTCTCCTTGACTAGTTTCCATCCATTGCTTCTTGTCCTGCTTTCAGGTGCTTTGGAGAATAGCTTGGCTCCCTCTTCTTTGTGGCAGCCCCTGAGATATTGGAACACTGCTATCATGTCACCCCTCACCCTTCTCTTCATGAAATGGACTCTGCGTTTGGTTTCTCCCTTCTGTAAATATAGTGACTTGGCTTATCTTCTGGACATTAGTTAATAAGAGGTCTTCATGGGAAAACACAGTGGTAAAATAGGAAGTCTTGAAATGCTTCCAACAATGGCAGTTTGTGAAGTGTAAATCACAGTTCCCAAAATTTAGCTAGTTTTCATTAGTATAAGTATTATATTCCCAATATCTCATGGCAATAAGATGCTCAGCTTAGATTCTGCAAGGCTGTATTTATCTAATAAATATAATATACAATAGAATGCCAGATTATTGGTTTTTCTGGCCAATTTCATATTCAGTCACTAAGGAATGTCTAACTCTTCTGGACCCCATGGATCACAGCACATCAGGCACCCCTGTCTCCCATTGTCTACCAGAGATTGTCCAAGTTCATGTTCATGTTTCTGGCCAATAGTCTTGATTTTTCCCATTTCTACAATATCAGTAATTATATAGTACGTATGTTGCTATATTTGTCTCTTCCTTCCCTAACTCTCTCTTACCTTCTCTCCTCCATTTTTATCTTATTTTATTTTTCTTTTGACAATCATGATATATTTAATGTTTGTACACTGCTGGTGATTAACTCAATGAATATCATGTAGGTGTTTCAAAGATGTGATTTCAGATCCGATCTTTTGCTTTATGTAAGCAACATGTAGAAATTTTCTCAAGACTAAAGAAGACTAAAAATGTCTCAAAGGCAGACATAAAAAGCATATCTCTCAATTTAATGAGACAACTTAGAAACTGGCTGATGGAAACTGTTTAAGGCTATGATAGCAAAATTAGGCTTTTGAAACAGAGAATTTCACAGTAAGACTGACACTACTGACAACACCTTGCTTTGTCTATATACAATACTCATAGCTAAGAAATAAAGTAGGAATTTATAATGAAAGTGTAACATGTAATGAAGCCTGGTTAATTAAAATAATTTCAGAAACATTCCCAAAATTTGCATTTTTCAATGGCTGAAATCCTGCAAGATCATGAAACATATACAATCGTTACATTTGAGCAATCTTGTCTCCAGATTATGCAATCTGGACCATTTTTAAAAGATACATTATAAAATAAACAACATTATTTTTCACATAGAGGTAGATGAGCACTATGTTGTTATCTACTGACATAGGTTCAATGTGTAATGATTTACTTATAGAAGGCATTGAAAGAACATAGGTCAGTGGTATCAAAATGCTTTGCAAGCATCTTCAGTTAAGGATCAAGGACAGCAGAAAGTCATTCTTCCTTGACAGATCTGCCAATCAAAAGTAAACCATGCCATATTCAAAGGTTTGATTGTCTGATTCAGTAGCTGTTTTTGCCCAGCATTCTAAACCATAAACTATAACACAAAAGTAAAATCAAATCCGAAGTATGCCTTAGAATTTCATGTGAATGATGTCATAATTATAGTGTTTCTAATTTTGATTGATAATTATGAACATAGCCACTATGACCTGTTAAATATAATAATAACAATAACAATAATAATTTGGAAGGGACCTTGGAGGTCATCTAGTCCAACCCTCTGCTCAGGCAGGAAACCCTATACCATTTCAGGCAAATGGCTGTCCAGTCTCTTCTTAAAAACTTCCAGTATTGGAGCATTCACCACTTTTGGAGGCAGGTTGTTCCCCTGGTTAATTGTTCTAACTGTCAGGAAGTTTCTCCTTAGTTCTAGGTTGCTTCTCTCCTTGACTAGTTTCCATCCATTGCTTCTTGTCAACCAGGACCCAAATTCGGGGAGGGGGGGAAGCAATATGCTGACTCTGTAAACCACTTAGTGCAAAGCACTATGAAGCAGTATATAACTCTAGGTGCTATTGCTATTGTGTGAAGAGTTTTCTCCTTTTTGATAAGGTGACCCCAGCAGTTTCTTTATGAGGAGATTCTGGATCATTCATCAGGCAGGATACTTATTAATTAACATTATTTATTATTCTTCCATTTTTGCTGGAGAGGGATCATCACTCAATAATAGGGACAGTTGATCCGGACAAATGCTTTAGAGTGGTGTAGTGTGATAGCAAAAATAAATGCAAATATTCAGTGCCCTTCTAATGCCCAACTAGATTTTGTTTATTTATGCATTAGAGGCAACAATGGAAATTTATGACAATAAATTGGGGACTGCAGCACTCACAATAGCCACTTATGTTGAGAATACTACATATTATACTTCCCAAAAATATGGAAAGGGTCAGTTTGGAAAAGGAGATATGTATTAATATTAGGAAATAGCAAAGGACTGATACAGGAACCAAACCAAAATCTTTTTTTATAAAGTAAATGTATTTAATTTGTTAATTATGAGATACTATAGTGTTTTGATCAGGATAGACCAAGTTATGATGATGTCCAAATTAATGGATAGGAACAAAAATGACCCCCTTTTTCTGATTATCCATTTTGTATGTAAAACATATAAATCAAATCTGTATAAGACTGAAGCTTAGGACTGGGATACATAACCTTATTTTCTCTTGAATAGCTAAGTATAACAAGCAAAACTGTTTGCTCAATAATAGAATGTGTGTATTCTTAGTTAATAGTTAACTGAAGGAAAGGGTAAGGTTAAAGCTACATATACTGGAGTGAGCTGTATTTGCAAAGAAAAATAATTCTGTCTGTTTTAAGAAATCAGTCGAATTAAATAAGTGTTTTCATAGCTCCAGGAATAGAATTCTGATGAACACCTACTAAAAAAGGCAATATGTAAATATGTTGCAGGAAGATTAGAGGATACACTAATTATATTTTCATATTGAACCAAATTATGGTTTTCTTAACCTTTTTGTTAGCTAGCCCACAATTGGCATGATTTATATAACACATCAAATCCAAATTGAATAAGGAACAATATTGCTTGGCATAACATGTGAATCCAGCCTTTATTTCAGAGGGAAGATTACAGAGGACAATTTAATAAAGAAACAAGGCATTGTCATACCCATGTAATAAAACATTCATAATTAAAATGGAATATATATTACTTCAGTTATATCATGCTCTTGTGTGTCTGATGTCACTAGAAGGTAGATATATTTCCTTTCCACTAGATATTCTTACAGCTGCTTCCCACTTATCTGTGTCCTTTGTTCTTTATTTTATCCCACTGTTGACCTACCTACCTATCGTCTTTACTTGTTCATTTATTTTTTCATATACTTTTACATGCTTGCCAATCAGATGATGTTGGTAATGGAAAAAAAGTCTCGGCTCCTAAAAAATTGGTTTAGCTATAAACCAGGGGACAAAAATACTGGATGTTAATATTCCACACTCATACAGCTTATTTCACAAGTGCAGCAACTTGCTTAGTATGAAAGAGAAGACATGACCCCTCTTCTTTCTTTACTTTTCGATCAATAAAGATAAGAAGAAGTGAAAAACAATGACAGAATCATAGAATACAAGGCTTGGAAGGGATTTTGAGATAATC
Source organism: Vipera ursinii (assembly GCF_947247035.1). Lineage (NCBI taxonomy): Eukaryota > Metazoa > Chordata > Lepidosauria > Squamata > Viperidae > Vipera > Vipera ursinii. Next base: position 14,099 of record NW_028148277.1, on the reverse strand, counting down.
AGCTTGACCTCTGCCTTTTTTAGGAATCTAGAACCAAAGCATCCCTAACAGAGTGCCCCTGAATTATATTGCCAAATGTTATTTGGGTGTAAGCCTTCCACTGAGGAGTAGCTATGCAATCTAAAGCAAATATAAGCAAATATATTGTAGATGGGCCTTTTCCAGAGCCTTTTTTGATGCCCTGGCATCATTTCTACGGACAGGAAAATTTCATGCCTTATTTACAGAACTTTGTGCTTGTGGATCCAGGGAGATAGAAACTCTTGCTCATGTCCTCCTATGGTTTCCTTTTTTATGATACCCCAAGACATAATCTGATCTCCCCAATAATTTGCAAATATGATGGTCACACAAATAAATTTCATGTTTATTATTTTAAGGGATGCTAGCCCCACACTCACATATCAGGTGGCCAGATTTCTTCACCAAGTTATAGAACAGTGCAAAAATTTTAATTAGATATGTCATTATGATTTCTCTTTTTTACTGTAAAGGCTGATCAAAGACAATAATAAGGATATTTGATTTAGCAGAGTATTTCATTGTTGAAGACTTTTACCATTAGGATTTCTTTTTCTTGATGTCCAACTAGGAACAGAGCTTATTAGTACTGCTGATGTTCTGAATATTTTCCAACTTATTACCGTATATACTTGAGTATAAGCCGAATTTTTCAGCCCACTTTTTGGGCTGAAAAATTCCACTTCGGCTTATACTCCAGTCAACAAAAAAACTTACCAAGGACTTGTGCGCGGCCGAGGCTTTGGTGCTTCCGGGATTGCGCGCACCTCTCCCAAGCAGCCGCCGTCCGGAGACCTGCCGAAGTTTGGGGAGGTTTGGGGAGGTGCGCGCGCACCTCCCCAAACCTCCCCAAACGTCGGCAGGTCTCCGGATCTCCGTGCCTTGCCTGCCTGCTTCTTTCCGCTGCAGAAAGAAGCAGGCAGGCAGGTCACGGAGATCCGGAGACCTGCTGACGTTTGGGGAGGTTTGGGCACCTCCCCAAACCTCCCCAAACGTCGGCAGGTCTCCGGATCTCCGTGCCTTGCCTGCCTGCTTCTTTCCGCAGCGGAAAGAAGCAGGCAGGCAAGGCACGGAGATCCCGAGACCTGCCGACGTTTGGGGAGGTTTGGGGAGGAGATCCGGAGACCTGCTGACGTTTGGGGAGGTTTGGGCACCTCCCCAAACTTCCCCAAACGTCGGCAGGTCTCCGGATCTCCGTGCCTTGCCTGCCTGCTTCTTTCCGCTGCGGAAAGAAGCAGGCAGGCAGGTCACGGAGATCCGGAGACCTGCTGACGTTTGGGGAGGTTTGGGCACCTCCCCAAACCTCCCCAAACGTCGGCAGGTCTCCGGATCTCCGTGCCTTGCCTGCCTGCTTCTTTCCGCAGCGGAAAGAAGCAGGCAGGCAAGGCACGGAGATCCCGAGACCTGCCGACGTTTGGGGAGGTTTGGGGAGGAGATCCGGAGACCTGCTGACGTTTGGGGAGGTTTGGGCACCTCCCCAAACCTCCCCAAACGTCGGCAGGTCTCCGGATCTCCGTGCCTTGCCTGCCTGCTTCTTTCCGCAGCGGAAAGAAGCAGGCAGGCAAGGCATGGAGATCCCGAGACCTGCCGACGTTTGGGGAGGTTTGGGGAGGGGATCCGGAGACCTGCTGACGTTTGGGGAGGTTTGGGCACCTCCCCAAACCTCCCCAAACGTCGGCAGGTCTCCGGATCTCCGTGCCTTGCCTGCCTGCTTCTTTCCGCTGCGGAACGAAGCAGCCTGAACGAAGCAGGCTGCTTCTTTCCACTGCGGAAAGAAGCAGCCTTCTTTCCGCAGTGGAAAGAAGCAGCCTGCCTGCTTCTTTCCGCTGCAGAACGAAGCAGCCTGCCTGCTTCTTTCCGCTGTGGAACGAAGCAGCCTGAACGAAGCAGGCTGCTTCTTTCCACTGCGGAAAGAAGCAGCCTTCTTTCCGCAGCGGAAAGAAGCAGCCTGCCTGCTTCTTTCCGCTGCGGAACGAAGCAGCCTGAACGAAGCAGGCTGCTTCTTTCCACTGCGGAAAGAAGCAGCCTTCTTTCCGCAGCGGAAAGAAGCAGCCTGCCTGCTTCTTTCCGCTGCGGAACGAAGCAGCCTGAACGAAGCAGGCTGCTTCTTTCCACTGCGGAAAGAAGCAGCCTTCTTTCCGCAGCGGAAAGAATCAGCCTGCCTGCTTCTTTCCGCTGCGGAACGAAGCAGCCTGAACGAAGCAGGCTGCTTCTTTCCGCTGCGGAAAGAAGCAGCCTTCTTTCCGCAGCGGAAAGAAGCAGCCTGCCTGCTTCTTTCCGCTGCGGAACGAAGCAGCCTGCCTGCTTCTTTCCGCTGCGGAACGAAGCAGCCTGCCTGCTTCTTTCCACTGCGGAACGAAGCAGCCTGAACGAAGCAGGCTGCTTCTTTCCACTGCGGAAAGAAGCAGCCTTCTTTCCGCAGCGGAAAGAAGCAGCCTGCCTGCTTCTTTCCGCTGCGGAACGAAGCAGCCTGAACGAAGCAGGCTGCTTCTTTCCACTGCGGAAAGAAGCAGCCTTCTTTCCGCAGCGGAAAGAAGCAGCCTGCCTGCTTCTTTCCGCTGCGGAACGAAGCAGCCTGCCTGCTTCTTTCCGCTGCGGAACGAAGCAGCCTGCCTGCTTCTTTCCGCTGCGGAACGAAGCAGCCTGCCTGCTTCTTTCCGCTGCGGAACGAAGCAGCCTGAACGAAGCAGGCTGCTTCTTTCCGCTGCGGAACGAAGCAGCCTGCCTGCTTCTTTCCGCTGCGGAACGAAGCAGCCGGCGGCGGAGGCTTGCAGAATGGCGGATCGGCTTATACTCAAGTCACCAACTTTTTCCAGTTTTTGGGGGTGAAATTGGGGGTCTTGGCTTATACTCGAGTCGGCTTATACTCAAGTATATACGGTAACTCTTCAATAGAACTTTAAAGTAAATCAAAATATATCTCAATCTCACCAAAGGAAAACTCTGCCTGTGTATAAATTAATTAAGCCTCTTTATATCATTACCCTGCCCTTGAAAACCAAAGCCCACTGCCATTAACTGTAGCAAATAAAAGCACCTATTCTTATAGATAATACTGAGCCAATTGTCACTTATTCTACAAACTGTGACTTTGCATGATACGCAAACCCAGTCACTGACTACCTTTGTGACTTAATATATAATATGAATAACTTGAATGATTCAAGGGATGGCTTAGTACATTTGAAAAAAAATATATGACAGAAGTCAAGCTGCTGGAGGCATATATCAGCCTAGCAAAGGAGACATGGATTATTTGTTACCTTGGTCCAAATGTCAGCTTCAACTACAGCTCTATGAATGAAGAGTTAAGTGAGACTCAAGAACTTCTCAAAGTATTTATTAATTATAACAGAAGAAAATACAACAAAAATCAACAACATTCTTCTCCAAGTTGAATATTTTCCATACAAGTGGATTTCAAGCCTTCCAGTGGTCCTGCTGTTTAGAGATTTTTGGAAGCTATAAGTCCACATATTCACATTGGACAATGAAAATCAAAGATGTGGATTTGGAGGAAAATATTCTACATGTCTAGTGGCAGCAGTTTGAATTTTGTTTGTTGACTTGTATCCTGCAACAGACTGCAGTTCATTTATTTAAGTTTTCTGCAAGTATTCCTTTTTCTTCTGCAAGCACATCTTTTCTTTAGATTTATTCTCTGGCGGTACCAAAAAAGGATAATTATTTCTTGCTTTCTACTTGTTTCATGGGTTGATCAGTTCAGTTTCTACCTGCATATAACATGGTTTGCCTTTTTCCCCTAATGAAACCAAGATTTATACATTTATTATATCCAAGTTCATAATCACTCTGAACCAAAGCCTAAAGCTTCCATATGGGCACAACTGCCAATATAAGCTGCATTTCTCACAGAAAAAAAGAACAGAATTTATTAGTGATGTGCTTAGCAGTTAATAAGAGGAACTCCACAGCTGACAATACATATTTATTTCAACAACTTATTTAGTAATCTACAATAGTGAAATAGCCAGTTCTGTCTCAGTGCCATCTGGTGACTTTTTTTTTTACACTAACAAGGAATGGAGAAAATGTATGTCTCTCATACTCTTTTCCCCTGCTCCTTTCATTTAGCCCATAAGTGCTAAAATATCATATACAATGGACCAAGAGGTTTAATTTTAAAGATTGCATATCTGCTTTCAAACTGACCACCTTTCTTTATGAAGGGAGATAGAAATTGCATGATTGAATAAGCAAGTTCTATATCCATGAAGGACCACTGAATGGTTATACTTCACTGATTGAGTTATCTTTAGATAATTTGACACATATCATGTAGAAAACACAGTAACTACTCATTCATGTTTTTTCTGAATGTATCTATTTTTCAGAATTCATCCATGAAAAAGACCCTTTTGTTTTCCATTATAAAGCATAAAGTATCACCCATGGTTTGCTTCTCACTCTGACTCTGAATTTCTAGATAGACAACAGCAGGTAAACCCAAAAATGAGAAACTTGATAAAAATCTGGTATTTTCTTGGTAAATCTAATGAAGATAGCAACTTGTTTAGCATGGGTATAACAAAAGTCTCATTTTTAATAGGTGTTGGCCAGACTACAGATAAATATAGTGCCCATTAGGGAAAGTGTTGCTAGCTTTTCATAGATGCAGTCTTCTTCATTCGTTTTGTTCTTAGTTTTTCTTTTTGCCCTGGAAATCATCTTTACAAAGCATACACACTGTGTTATTTGTGTGACACACTGTAACTATTACAGTCTACCAGCCACTGTAGACTGTTCTTTAATGAAATATAATAGATTTAACAAGAACATATATTTGTTTGATACTGAAATGCAGAATTGGCTAACAATGTCTTTTAGCTGAAAGACATTACACCCAGAATCTTTCTTTCTTTCTTTCTTTCTTTCTTTCTTTCTTTCTTTCTTTCTTTCTTTCTTTCTTTCTTTCTTTCTTTCTTTCTTTCTTCCTTCCTTCCTTCCTTCCTTCCTTCCTTCCTTCCTTCCTTCCTTCCTTCCTTCCTTTCTTTCTTTCTTTCTTTCTTTCTTTCTTTCTTTCTTTCTTTCTTTCTTTTCCTTCCTTCCTTCCTTCCTTCCTTCCTTCCTTCCTTCCTTCCTTCCTTCCTTCCTTCCTTCCTTCCTTCCACCACAAAATGGTGAAATGATGCTCCAGATGTTTGGCTGTGCACCCAAGGGACCTATTACTATTGGTACTATTTTTGTTTTCTTTTGCAATAGTTATTCTAATTCTATTTGCAGGTCTTCATGTTTTGTGATTTTTTTTTCCTATTCTGCTATCTCCAGGTACTGTCACATCCACTAACTAGACACGTTTTTCTTTCTTATCCACAGTTGCTAATGTGTTATCTGGTAGGTGTTTATCAGAGTACTTTAGCTTTTTCAGTTTCTATTGCTTTCTCTATTTTGTGGTCCCACTAGTTCTTGCTTGCAGGCAAATGTTATTTCTTGCAGATATTCCAATGCACCATAACTATTATGTTGTCATGAAGTTGTCTTAAATTATTTTGCAGAGAAGTTTGTTATTTGTTGCTATCTGTTCAGTTCTGGCTTTCTATGGATTTGCTCTTAAGGCTTAGTCTTGTGCAGCCAGAATTAGCCCCTCACTTTCTTCAATTCTTAGTCATTGCCAGATCTTATTATCTGTTTTGCCTCTTAAGGGTTTTTTATGGTGTGTGTTTGTGTTTCTCTCTCTCTCTCTCTCTCTCTCTCTCTCTCTCTCTCTCTCTCTCTCTCTCTCTCTCTCTCTCTCTCTCTCTCTGTGTGTGTGTGTGTGTGTGTGTGTGTGTGTGTGTACTGGCCATGTAATACTTTGCCTTGCCATTTTTTTTCTATTCTTCATTTGATCTTTGGTCTCTCCAGTACTCAGTGAACCTATTAACTTCAGTACATCTTCAGATTCTCTTTTTCTTCTTCAGCTGTCTGGTATATTGCATTCTATGCCAATCTATTTTCTGAAACTTCATGAAGGGCTTGATGAACTGGAGAGTTTAGGAAATTCTGATTTACAGAATTGATTTTAATATTGAGGCCTAAGGAAACCCACATTTAAATCTGCTTTCCTATATTGAAGCCCAGTAGAATATATTATGCCCATGAATTTCTCTTACCTAATTTTAATCACAGGATGAAATGGAAAAGTGGTATGTATGCCTTGTAGAACTCCTACATGAAACATAGGATATAAATCTAATGAATTGATCAATCTGTCAATCAATGTAAAGCAGTTTGCAGCATTAACTATGCTATTATTCCAACATGGTGGGATACATGACTTATGACAGGAAAAGAAGTGATAGCTGCTTGAAAGTTGTATAATTTTAATACTGTTGGGTAGTAGAATTTCCTACCACTTCTTTAGCTTGAGGAAAAACGAAATTGCTTCTGAACATTTTTTTCAAAGGAGAAGAGACTTTCAGTGGGTAGATTGAAGTGTAGGGCATTTCTTTACTTATGAGGTAGCCAATTAGTTGTGTGAATATCCCAGCTTCCTTTGTTCAATCACCTCTTTGGTGATTTTCCTGTGTTTCAGTTAGATCACAAAGGAAGGCAAGGGATTTCATTTAATGCAGTTGTCCTGATGGTAGGGAGAATTTCTGCCTTTGTGACATTATTGGAAAGTTTTTGTTTTGGAAAGCTTCTTTTAGATTGTCTGTGTGTGTGTGTGTGTGTGTGTAGATAGATAGATAGATAGATAGAGAGAGAGAGAGAGAGAGAGAGAGAGAGAGAGAGAGAGAGAGAGAGAGAGAGAGAGAGAGAGAGAGGTCCATTTCATTCCCTAAAACAGTACTACTACTACTACTACTACTATTACATTTTCTATTACATTTGCTATAATCTTCTGGTGCAATGAATGTTCCCACAATGAGGTCATCTTCAGTGAATGTTCTGCACAAAATTAGATGATCAATGGTTGCAAGCAAATGTTTCATCGTGAATATAAAGAGCAAAGCAAAAGCAGAATTTAATCCATCAAAGAGAGGTTTCTCTTTCTATCTGAAATGTATATTATTGTAGAATTTGAATTTCTTTGATTGCATTGGTCTTAGGATTCACTACTTCAAAGAGAATCCTGATGTTTTTTTTATTGCCTAATAGATTGGTGTGTGTGTGTTTATGCGTGTGTGTTTTTCTTTTCTCTCCCTCCACCCTTCATGACATTGCTATTTATTTAGCTTATGTGATGGAACACTGATAAATTGGGCCCAACTCTTATTCTTTATTAAGTTGTGTTGAATTATAATGTTTGAACCTCACAGCAAGTGCAAGCAAAACTGACGAGATTACATTTTTTGATAAGATTAGAAGCTATTCATGTAAGTTAATATTAAAATTGACTCTGAATATAATCAGGGATTTGTCCAGCTATCTTTAATTGATCTGCTATGAAAAGCTAAAGCAAATGCAGATGGCATGATAATACAAATTAAAGGGGTGATGTAAAATGAAACAATAAAATAAAATGACATTTGTGCCTATCTCAGACCCAAGTATTAAAATTGGTTTACCTGGAGAGAAGAGATAGCTTGGTATTACTGAGCATTAACCACAAGACCAGTTGGTTTACATCCCAGAGTTCTGAAGGAACTGGCAGATGTGATCTTGGAACCACTGAATAAAATTTTTCAGAGTTCCTAAAGCACAGGGAAACTGGAAAAGAGTTGATGTGGTTGACATCAATATCGGAGAAAATCCTGTAAAAGTCAATCAGCAAATTTGTGAGCATCTAGAAATGAACAAGATGATTAATAGAAGACAGCATAGTTTGTTAAAAAACCAAATTCTTTGATAAAGTAATTAAATTAGTAAATCAATGAAATGCTGTGGATATAGTATACTTAGACTTCAGTAAGACATTTGACAAAGTAGACTATAGCATACTTCTTAGTAAGATAGAACAATGTGGGATAGACAGTACCACCACCAGATGGATTTGCAGTTGGCTGATCAACTGCATTCAGCATGTGGTCTTTAGTGGAACTACATCTTTGTAGAGGAAAGCATACAGCCGGGGTACCTAAAGGTTCTGTCTTGGGCCCAGTGCTTTTCATCATCTTTATAAATAATCTACATGTGGGATAGATGGGGCACACATCAAGTCTGCAAATGACACCAAGCTGGGAAGAATTGCTAACACCTTGGAAGATAGACTCAATATTCAAAACGATCTTGACAGACTTGAGTATAGGACCCTATCCAACAAGATGCAGTTCAGTGATGAGAAAGTTAGGTCCTGAACTTAGGCAGAAAAAAAAACAAATGCATAGGTAGAGAATAAGTGGTACCTGGCTCAACAGTAGTGCCACTGAGAGGATTTAGAGGATCTAGGCGTCCCGGTGGATCACTGCTTAAGTATGAGCCAGCAGTATGCTGCAGCTGCCAAAAAAGCAAATACAGGCCCAAGCTGCATCAACAGAAGTTTAGTATCAAGATCACAAGAATATGTGATACAAAAAGAAAAAAAATGCTGAAGCCCTAAAAAGAGTGCAGAGAAGAGCAACAGATGATAAGGGGTCTGGAACTAAACTGTACAATGAATGGCGAAAGAAACTATATATGTTTAGCCTAATGAAGAGAAGGCTCAGGGGAAATATGGTTACTATATTCCAATAGCTGAAGGGCTGTCACAGGGAAGAGGGGGTCGATTTCTTTTCCAAAGCATTTGAGGGCAGGACAAAAAGTAATCGTTAAAGCTTGTCAGAGGAAATCAAACCTGGAACTAAGGTGAAATTTCCTGACAATGAGAATAATTAATCAATGGAATAGCTTACCTCCCAAATTCATAGGTGCCTCACTGGAGGTTTTCAAGAAAACATTGGACAACATTTGTCTGGAATATAATATAATATAACATTTGTCTGGAATATAATATAATTAGGACTGCTTTGGGCAGGGGAATGGACCTTCAAGGCACCTTCCAGCCCTAAGTAGTCTATCTCAGGCTTATAGGGAGATGAGTTAGTCAACCTGCTGCCATCAAACTAGGAATAGAATTGCAGGGCAGCAGTGGGAATTCAATCTTTTATCACAAAGATGGAGGAGGAACTTTGGCCATCTACTGAATTCCATTATCTATGTACCAAATTTAGCCTTCAATGTAATTTCCCAGAAGACAGTTTTCCAATGATTCCATGAGATCCTTAGAGAGGAAGAATCCACTAGCTTTAAGAGTAATTTATTTCATTTTCAAGATACGTGGATTCTCCAGAAAAGTTTTTTTGTCCAACCATATCTAATCAATAATTAATCCAGCTTTCTTGCTCTGTATCATCACTTGTGTTAAATAGTGGGTTCTTTGGCACAGGAATGAAGATGTGAAGCTGAGTACAAGGTAACTCATAGTTTATTTCGTGCAGAAACTGTACTGGGGAAAAGGCTACAACTAGCCACAATATATAGTATAGCCCCTAGGCGGCAGCCAATAAGTTTGATTCAACCATTGCTGTCTGGAGATAGCCAATTGCAGCACAGGAGACTTGTAGTCTGGGTTGCTGGAGAGCCATTAGCTGCTCCAGCAACCCACGTGGTATACTTTAAGAGCCCAGTACATAACACCCCTCCCCTCTTAGACCAGACCATAATAACACCAATTAGTCTCAACAATTGTCAAGACTCATTATGCAAACACACTAAAATAAAAGTGATAATAATAATAAAAGTAAAAAATAAACAATGTAGGTTACAATGTTATTAAACAATGTCTCAATGAATAGGCTTCAAAAATGGCACTTTTAGACAATTACAACAACCATGGACCTGAGCCTCAATGGCCTTATCAAGGCCAGGCCACCAGAGGTAGCTTCTAGCTAAAGCTTTCATTCTGACAATGTCTGGATGGCCTTCATGTAATGACTGTAAAACCCTATCTCTTAGGGAAGTGGGAATTATGACTCTGTTTCCCCATAAAATGCACCCTTTATGTGCAGATAACTTATGCCTCCTGACAAAATAGCTCTGAAATTCTGAGCCTGGACTTTTATCCAACTAGCCTGTGTATACCCATGACAACACTCTACTAAGTATTTTATCTGTGGCAGTGTATACCCATGACAACACTCTACTAAGTATTTTATCTGTGGCAGTTTCAGCAGCAATGTCCCCTGCATGGAGGGGAAATTCAGGTATGTCCTGTATGGACAATATTCTAGCAGCTGGAGCCAGATCTGGATCCATTAGTGACAGTGGTAGTCTGTTGAGGCCATCAGCATGGCCCATTTCCTTGCCTGGTTTGTGAATTAATTTAAAATTGTATGCAGACAAAAAATAGACCATCTCAGCATTCTTGGAGATAGTATGTGGGGGGTTTATTTGTCTGTTGTGAAAAGTCCCAACAGAGGTTTGTGGTCAGTGTATACCGTGAAATCCCTGCCATATAAGTAGTCATGGAATTTTTTTATTCCAGCAACGATGGCCAGGGCCTCTTTGTCAATCTGAGCATAGCTGTGCTCAGCAGAGGACAATGTATTTGCGTAAACTGTGATAGGAACCTGTTTCCCATTTTTTTCTATGTGACTTAAAACTGCCCCCACCCCATAGGGAGATACATTGCATGCAAGACATACAGGCTCTTTGTAGTGAGTTACAGTGGACTTTTCTGACAATAGTGCTTTTAAGTCCTGGAAACTTTTTTCATGTAAGTTAGTCCATTTCCATGAAGCTTTCTTATCTAGAAGCCTGTGGAGGGGCCCTGCTACTGCTGCCTTATAAGGTAGAAATGTGTGATAGAAGTTTAGGAGGCCCATGAATGCTTGTAGCTCTCCTTTTGACTTGGGCCTAGGAGCCATTTTAATGGCCTTCACTTTAGAATCAGAGGGGTGAATGCCGTTAGCATCAATTCAGAAACCCAGGAATTCTGTTGAAGAAACACCAATACTACTATTGTTCTTTTTTAATTTGAGGCCTGCTTTGTGAAGCCTCTGCAAGACAGCCCTGAGCCTACTGGCCAACACTTCTGGGGATTCCCCTGCAATAAGAACATCATCAAAATAAGGGCAGATGCCCTGAATACCCTTGAGTGTATGCTCCATGATTTCCTGAAAAATACACTGACTCCAAACTGTAAGCGTTTAACTTTGAAAGCCACCCTGTTTCTCATGATCATTTGAGCCGCGGCTGTGGCCACATAAACCGGCAATTGCTGATAGGTCTGTGCTAAATCAAGTTTAGCAAAAATAGTACCCCCTTGCAAGGAGGCTAAAATATGATTGACCACTGGGACTGGGTAAGCGTGTTGTTTGAGGGCTTTATTTAGAGTGCATTTATAGTCAGCACAAATGTGAATTTCCCCATTGGCTTTAAGTGGGTGACTATAGGAGTTTCCCACTCCCCACCATCAACAGGCTGTAACACGCCCTGTTCTGCGAGCTTATCAATTTTGGAATCAATGTTATGTTTTAAGGCAAAAGGGACCCTACGAGGCTTAACCCTGATTGGAACTATGTTGGGATCTAACTTAAATGAGATAGGCAGGCCTGTGCATGTGCCTAGGGTTTAATCAAAAACATCTGCATATTCCTCGCATACTGACACGAGGTCTGCAGTTTGCGTCCGGTTTATGCCAGTAATCTGAATACCTAAGGCATCAAACCAATCGAGTCCAATGAGACTCATTCTCTGGCTCCCTACTACTATTACATCCAGGTGCCCCCAAAACCCTTTAAACTTTACCAACAAAGTGGCTTCTCCCATAACATTAATGTGAGCATTTTGAAAATCCATTAGGATTATATCTGAGGGTCTTAGTTTGGCCCAATTGTTACTGCGCCTACACACGAAGTTAAAATTGTCTTGAGAAATAGTTGAAACTATAGAACCAGAGTCCAATTCCATCTTACATGGAACTCCTTGTAGCTCTATCATGAGCTTAAGTTTGGGTTTGATGGGGCATAGAGCCCCAGTGAGGCATACGCTTCTACAGCTTCTGAAAAAACCCCACACTAACTGGACCCTGGGCCCCAGTACCTCTCCTAGTCGGTTCTTCTGACTGGTGTTTGGGTAGCTGGTCTCTCTGGCGGGCTCTGCAAACCACTGCGATGTGACCTGTCCTTCCACAAGCTCTGCACGTGGCTGATCAAAATCTGCAGTTGGTGCGAAAATGGTTGCCGCCGCACCTCTTACACCTCGGTAAGAGAACTGACTTGTAATTGTCCTCTCGCTGCTGGCTGTTTAGGTGTTGCATGTTGGGCTGCTTTTGGAGTTGGTTGATTTCAGGTTCTTCCTCCTTGGAGAATTCTTCTGTGCGTTTGGTGTCCTCACGGTGGACCGTTTTTTCAAACTTTGTCGATTTGATGGGCTGCACTGTTTGAATGGTGCCCTGGCAGCTTTGTTGGCCATCACCTCATCTTGTGCTCCAGAAAACGTAAATTTGGCCTAGCAAAGAGTCTGTACTGAAGCATTCTGTCCCATAGGCCGCAGACAAGCCGGTCTTGTAGTCACTCTTCTAAATTTGAAAATTTGCAATGGCGTGCGACCTGCCTCAGGCCCGCTCTGAACTTGGAAGCTGATTCACCTGGTTGCTGAACTCTTTGTTCGAACTTGAACTGCCAAGCCATTTCAGACATCTTGGGCTGGAAGTGCCCGGTTAGCTTCTTTTTGAGGTCTGCATAGGAGACTGCTTTGATTGGTGTTGGTGCGAAAAGGTTCTCAGCCAAATCAAAGGTTGCTGGGCCGCACATGCAGAGTAGCATTGCGGCCTTCAGTCCTTCTTCCATGATCTGATTGGCCCTGAGGTAGTTTTCTACTTGTGATAGATATAATGGCCATCCCTCTGGGTGTTTCACGTCGAATTCTCTCAGTTTCCGGATCTTCGGCATTCTTTTGCTGATTCCTGCGTTCTTCTGGATCCTGCTTCCAGGCTCAGGGAATGAGTCCACTGAGCATGAGGTCACTAGCATAGCTTGCTAGCCAACCTTGAGAGGGGGGGAATGCCTTTTCCTTCCGGCATGCGTTGCCTTTCCCTCGTAACTTCAACTCTTAATCAGTGAAGCAGGATCCCATCCTCATCGCTACTGTTAAATAGTGGGTTCTTTGGCGCAGGAATGAAGACGCGAAGCTGAGTACAAGGTAACTCATAGTTTATTTCATGCAGAAACTGTACTGGGGAAAAGGCTGCAACTAGCAGCAATATATAGTCTAGCCCCTAGGTGGCAGCCAATAGGTTTGAATCAACCATTGCCACCTGGAGATAGCCAATTGCAGCACACGAGGCTTGTAGTCTGGGTTGCTGGAGAGCCGTTAGCTGCTCCAGCAACCCACGTGGTATTCTTTAAGAGCAACTTGGATGCTAAAAAAGGAGATAGATAACACTGAAGGACATTTTGAAAGGAAAGTTAACAGAATTTCAATTACATAGCTTCTCCTGTACCTGAGGAATCAGCCTGCTACATCCTGGTGTGCTACAAGGTCCACTTCATATAGGTTTGTTATAACTTAGGAAATGCAGACAAATCTAACAAAAGAAATAAGCTGTAGGATAAACACTACATATATTAGGATAAATAGATAAAACATAAACATAAAATGTATAAGAAACAATTGTTTATTAAACAATACTTATTTTCCAGTGCACCTTGCTAACATTATTTTTGCTAGTAGGGTTTGTTTGTTGAGTTAGAAATGTCAAGATGTATTCTGCAATTGTGGAACCAAAAACTGCCTCATTTTTTTGGGGTGACTATAAAAAAGTGTGGCTTTGATTGGTGGTAATGTGTGCCTTTTTGATTTTTTCTTTTGGTAACTCCCTTGTTGAATGTGGATATGATGTTCAAACATCCTTCTGAGGCTGAATTACTATTTCCACAGTCAAGGGTGAATCTAACTAATCCTCTTATGCCAGGGGTCATAGTACTTCCCCTGAAATTTTCTTGGAATTTCTAAAAAAAAATCCTTCATTTTGTGAAAGCAGCTCCTATTCTATCTTGTTTTCAAAATGCCTATTATTTTCTCTTTAATTTCTGGTAACACTTTTGGGAGAATAGAGAACCCCCTGTTATATTCCATCATACTTTTTTCCATCATGTGAAGCCTCCTTGGCTGCTCATACTTGGAAAAGTCCAATGGGATGAGTTCCCTCTAAA